>NC_058080.1:279196641-279496641 GCF_014858855.1 Bufo gargarizans | reverse complement strand
CACATTGTTTTTTGGGGGTCTTTGCTGTGAAAACGATGCACTAGATGGTCTTTGAGGTTTTTTCCTCTACGGTAAGTGATTCTAGGTTTGGTCATTAACACCTCCCTAAAATCATTGTCAGTTTGTAAAATATGCCAGTGCTTTTTGCAGGATTTGAAAAACCCTACGGTGCTGTGCATCAAAGTTGCCAATGCACCTAATGGTAGCAGGGGTAACAATTTTCTCTTTTTTGCTTAATAGATCAGAACGGTAAGTACTCTTTGCTCTAAGAAGAGCTTTATGTAAGGTCTTCTTTGGGTATCTTCTTTGATGGAATATTTCAAACAATGTATCACATTCCCGAAGGAACGCAGAGTCACCTGAGCAATTACGACGTGCCCTTATGTACTGTCCAGTGGGTATTCCTCTTCTCAGGGGTAAAGGTTGATTGCTCTGCCAATGTAGCAGGTTATTTGTAGACGTAGGTTTATCGTAAACTTCACAGGAAATGTCAGAAATGACCCCTCAGCCAACCAACGGAAACAGTGGTGAGCAGCCTCAGCCGGTGAGCTGGCCGATCGTAGCATTTCCTGTGTGCTGAGATAAGACCAGGAAATGGTGACCCGTGGGAACTTGGTAAGCGCCAGAACATGACCAGAGGGGCATTAGTGAGTTGCAGAGTATGCAGAGATGAGATGGGGCTGGAAAAACTAATCATGGAGGTCTGGGCCAACTGGAGAAGATGAAAAAAAATAGAGTGGCCAATGAGAGGGATTGTCACGGTTCAGTCACCAGACTTAACAGGTATGTGATGCTGCATTCCCCGGTATCGTTGGTAGAGCTGAATTTAATTTAAAAAATAATATTCATTTAGCATAAACAAAAAAAAATGCTGAATTTCAAAAATTAAAAATGGGCAAGATAACTATATAGATAGGATAGGGCTGGTACAGACATGAATATATACTTTTCTACAGTATCTCAGAAAGTGCTGTTGTTCTTGTGTTCAGGGGCGGATTAAGTGTATGATAGTCCCGGGGCTGCCTACCCAACTCGGGCCCCTCCCTCCATTTGAGTTAAATGTTTCTGTATGAAGAGGCTGCGGTGCTTTGTCTCTTCCTCGGCCATATGACATCACATTTATCGCTCACATGGCCTCGGTGCAGCTCTGTCCCATCTGAGTGATTGGGTCTGAGCTGCAGTACCGAGCGCAGTGCTATCAAATGGACAGCGCTGTGTTTGGTAAGGAGCAAAGAGGCTGCGGCGCTCACTGGGACACCGCCGTCTGAAACAGCGGATTGGCTGGGGTACAAGGAGTCAGACCCCAACCATCTCATAACTCTCTGAGTACAGATGTCATAGATGTTACCTGCAGTCCTATGTAACACCCCACGTAACACAGTGAATTATTGTGTTATGTGGATGCTACATAGGACTGCAGGGAACATCTACTACGTTATCTGCACACAGAAAGTTATCACTGTTATCTGGGCTGTTACAAATTTGCCAAATTTAAAATACATATGATTATAATAAAAAATACTTGGAGGAGAATACACCCCCACATACCTCTAACATCCAGGCACATCTCCTGTCATGTAGACCTTCTCTTTCCTCTTCTCCTCCATCTGACCCAGACCTCCATGACTAATTCTTTCAGCTGAATCTTGTCTTTACAGAGTTACACAGACACGTTGGATTTCTCCCCATCCTGGTGTCCCGACAGTGTCATCCTGCTGCCACTCCCAATACTGTGCCCGTGGTGCCCCCCAATGCCCCAGGCACTATACTGCTGAACAAATAGTGACCCCAGTAGACATAATGGGGTCATTTATCAACATGGTGTAAAGTAAAACTGGCTTAGTTACCCATAGCAGCCAATCAGATTCCACCTTTCATTTCCCAAAGGAGCTGTTAAAAATGAAAGGTGAGATCTGATTGGTTGCTATGGGCAACTAACCCATTTCTACTTTACACCAGTTTGACAAACTATCCCAAAGATCCCTATAGTGTCTACAGCAATTATAACGCCCCCTAGAGTGCCCCAGTAATAATAACACCCTATATTGTGCCCCAGGTAATGCCAGAATAGTGTCCCCAAAAATAATGCCCCCTAATATGTCCTGTAATAGAAAGGCCCCTACAGGGCCTCACCAATAGCAACATCCCCCACACCACATAGAAATTTCCCCCACATTACCCCATATAGTAATTTCCCCCACAATGCCACCCATGTAGTAGTTTGCCCCCACAAAGTAATTTTCCCCCCACACGACCCCATGAAATAGTTTGCCCCCACACTGCCCCTATCAACTCCTTAAGGACACAGCCTTATTTCCCCTTAAGGACCAGGCAATTTTTTGCAAATCTGACCAGTGTCACTTTAAGTGGTGATAACTTTAAAACGCTTTGACTTATCCAGGCCATTCTGAGATTGTTTTTTCGTCACATATTGTACTTCATGACACTGGTAAAATGAAATAAAAAAAATCATTTTTATTTATAAAAAAAATACCAAATTTACCAAAAACCTGTAAAAAAATGAAAATTTCCAAGTTTCAATTTCTCTACTTCTATAATACATAGTAATACCTCTAAAAATAGTTATTATTTTACATTCCCCATATGTTTACTTCATGTTTGGATCTTTTTTGGAATGACTAGGGATGTTACAAGGCTTAGAAGTTTTTAGAAGCAAATCTTGAAATTTTTCAGAAATTTTCCAAAACCCAATTTTTAGGGACCAGTTCAGGTCTGAAGTCACTTTGCAAGGCTTACATAATAGAAACCACCCAAAAATGACCCTATTCTAGAAACTACACCCCTCAAGGTATACAAAACTGATTTTACTAACTTTGTTAACCCTTTAGGTGTTCCACAAGAATTAATGGAAAATAGAGATATAATTTAAAAAGTTCACTTTTTTGGCAGATTTTCCATTTTAATAATTTTTTTTCAGTTACAAACCAAGGGTTAACAGCCAAACCAAACTGAATATTTATGGCCCTAATTCTGTAGTTTACAAAAACACCCCATATGTGGTCGTAAACCGCTGTACGGGCACACGGCAGGGCGCAGAAGGAAAGCAATGCCATACGGTTTTTGGAAGGCAGATTTTGCTGGACTGTTTTATTTTACACCATGTCCCATTTGAAGCCCCCCTGATGCACCCCTAGAGTAGAAACTCCATAAAAGTGACCTCATCTAAGAAACTACACCCCTCAAGGTATTCAAAACTGATTTTACAAACGTCATTAACCCTTTAGGTGTTCCACAAGAATTAATGGAAAATAGAGATACAATTTCAGAATTTCAATTTTTTTGCAGATTTTCCATTTTAATATATTTTTTTACTTTTACAAAGCAAGGGTTAACAGCCAAAGAAATGCACGGCGAGAGAAATAACACTGACGCTCTATATAAGGTCAAAGTATAACTCTAATTTATTAGGTGGGGGCTTCACATTATATACCCTCTATATTAGTGGGAGGAGTGGGCTCACATGATTGGCTTTTTAGCAAGAAGCAATGAAGGAAATAAGTTTAAGGCATATGTATGATAGACTCAGAGGAAATCCTGACAGTTTCAAGTCTTTGCTGCAAATAGTTTCAATCATAGAATGCATACTGGGGGTTGTCTCTCTGCATACTGGGGGTTGTCTCTCTGCATACTGGAGGTTGTCTCTCTGCATACTGGGGGTTGTCTCTCTGCATACTGGGGGTTGTCTCTCTGCATACTGGGGGTTGTCTCTCTGCATACTGGGGGTTGTCTCTCTGCATACTGGAGGTTGTCTCTCTGCATACTGGGGGTTGTCTCTCTGCATACTGGGGGTTGTCTCTCTGCATACTGGAGGTTGTCTCTCTGCATACTGGGGGTTGTCTCTCTGCATACTGGGGGTTGTCTCTCTGCATACTGGGGGTTGTCTCTCTGCATACTGGGGGTTGTCTCTCTGCATACTGGGGGTTGTCTCTCGGACAGACACCATTTTGTAAGTGACAAGCAAGTGTTCATTCTATTCCATAACAGTCCCCCCTTGGATTCTTGATTGTAGAACTTTCGCTGGCTAGTGAACCCCTGGGAATACCATTCGCAATACTCTTCACCCACAGTGGCGACAACCTACCCCTTTTGGGTAGACTCCCGGTAATTCGGACTTATGATAGGGAAAAATGAATCCCAGGGTACTATCTCGGTACGACATCGTAATTGGTGGGGGAACTTGTGTTGAATTCTTTGGTTTCCATTTCTTCTTCACCATATAGCAGCATGATGGGCTGTTCAGTAGTTGACGTCACAATTTTCTCACATATTTTTCGGACACAAGGTACAATGCAACATAACACTGCTGACATTAATACTAGCATCAAGACTATCACCATACCTATCTGGGTGAGGAAGGATTTCCAATTTTTGAACCATCCAAAGTACTCATCCCATGGGTCTGTTACCCCTGAGTTACGTTTTAATTCCTCTGAGAGCTTAGTAAGCTTGTTTATTGCTTCCCTTCACTTTGGGGCCAGTGTTATGTGGGATGTAGGTGCAGCAAGTTTCCCCAAACATTTTACAAACTCCCCCAGTCTCAGCTAGGATCATATCTAGAGCCATCCTGTTCTGAAAGGCCACAGCAGAAGTAGCCTCTAACCACGGGTGTAGTTTACAAATCTTTTCTGATTATAAGATATGTAGTTTATCCAGTCGACGTTCTTGTTGACTGTCACCATTAGGAGTAGGGATTCAAATCCAGCTGCCACCTGATCTCTGGCCTTAAACTTCTTGGGGACCCCCCTTGGGACTCCTATTGTGTCTATATACACATGTGGGTCAAAGCTCCCCTGTGGGGAGGCTTCACTTTTTGACCTCCCTAAATAGTTTTTTTGAGTATACCCTCTAGCTGTGGGGTCATCTTCTAGTATGTGAAGGGGCATTATGGCTTTCGCTAGGGCGCATTCACCGAACCAATTGCCTTCTAACCTAGTTCTTATTTTTCCGTCTCCACAGATCCAATAGATGTCCCCCAAAGATACCCTCTGATTCTGTGTTTCAGTGGACAGGCTGCTGTAGGATGAGCAGTACCCCTTGTGAAGTTGGCCAAGAATCTCTGACTGCCAGGGTTGAGGTAACAGGTGTAGTTACCGGGGTATGTGGTTATACTTTCACCTGGTTTGGGGGTTTTTACTACCAGGGGGTATTTTATCTTCCACTTTTCACATGGTAGAGTCATTCACGCTAGTGTTGGTGTATAGGCTGAGGAAGCATCTTTTAGTCTCAGGAGGCAGAAGCAAGGGCGCTGTGCCTAGGTGTGGGCATATGTAACAGTTTGTCTTATTGTGTGTGTCAGCATTGTATTTCATTCATTCTAACCACAGGTTGGTGTCAGAAAATCCTGTCTCGGTGTCCATAGTATCTTCAAAGGTGGGGTCTGCTATGGCCGTCATCTGCCTAAGGGAGGTAGTGTAGGGTTTGGACGGACCCTTCTCTATCTTTGTGAGATTGTGTAGGTCTTTCAGGTGGAACATGCCCATGTCCCCAGCAGTTACCCCCATCCAGGTGCCTATAAGATATGTCCCTGCGTCATTGGCGCTGGGGTTTTCTATTGTGAGGGTAAGTGGCATGTTGGAGCCTGTCTGTCTACTTGGGTGGCATCTTCCACTCTTAAACAGTGTCATGCGGGTAAGCAAGGATTTACCCATTTTGTCTCGGGCACTCTCAAGTCTGTATCCCCATGGGTCACCCGTGTTCCACCCAACTGCTCCCCACGAGTTACACTGTTCCCCATACTGATTATCAGTGACACAGATGTATGTGGATCTATGGCTGCCCGTTTGGTACATGCTACATTGCCATGCTGGCATTGGGCACAATGCTAGGCTGCAGTAATCGAATTTGAAGGTAGCCACGTGAGTGCTGGAGAAATTAAACCAGAAAGTGGTCAATATGTAGCCATCTTTCTCTTTTTGTTGGGTGATGACCACTTGTCCTCCTGTCTTTGGAAGATTCTGTGTATATGTGACCATCTAGGTGTAGACAAAAAGTAGCAGAGCGATAACTGTTGCAAAAGGCATCATGCAGATTCAGCGGTGGTTCCCTCGATATCTGGAGCAGGCACTCGTATTGTTTTGCAATGTGATGCATGGATCCAGTTAGGTTTCCCCTCAAGTTTTACAGAAGTTGGGGTGGTCAGCAGGACCACCCACTCTCCAGGTTTTAGAGTGTGGCTTCCTTCTAGGGAGTTAGAATCTGGAATGGAAGAGAAAACTTGTGCATGTATGTTAGACAATTGTTTACTCAGAGCTATCACATATTTGGCAACAGATTCATAATGCATTTTCAACTGTTGCGGGAAATACTGTCCCATTCTTGGCCCTGTCCCAAATAGGATCTCGTATGGTGTCAGTTTGTGTGGAGGCCTTGGTGTGTGCCTAACTGAAAAGAGTGCTATAGGCAAGCACTGAACCTAATTGAGCCCCGTCTCCCTGGTCATCTTCAACATTTTTTACTTCAACACCCCGTTCAATCTTTCAATCTTTCAACTTTGCCGCTGCTTTGGGGCCTGTAGGGGGTGTGATACTCCAAGTGCGACCCTACCATTTCCCAGACTTCTTGGGTTAATCTGGCAGTAAATGCTGGGCCCCGATCACTCTCAATTACCTCAGGTACTCCGAACCTACAGACAAGCTCCTGCATCAGTTTTTTTGCAGTAGTAGTTGCTGTCTGAATTCGGACGGGTTAGGCTTCTGGCCACCCAGAGAACAAGTCTATCACTACCAGCACATATTGAAACCCTTGGCACATTGGCATTTGAATGTGGTCGATTTGTATCCTCTGAAAGGGATATAAGGCCTTTGGGAGACATTTCCGGGGCCTGGGCTCGGTTCTACCTGGATTACACTCTGAGCAGATGAGGCACGCTTGAGTATGTCTCACTAGGACGGGGGTGATCCCTAGGGCCACCCATATTTTATCAATTAGCTCTTTCAAGATAGTTTTGGATTGGTGGGTGGGCCCATGAGCTATTGTGGCTATTAGGGGATAGAGAGTTCTGAGGTCATTGAGAGTGATCAGGGAACGTCTTAGCAGGAGGCAGCATTTCACCAACATGGTGGAGCAGTATGTGTGCACACGCCTACACGTAATAAATGACGGGTCTGCCCCCTTCAACTTCTTGGTCTCCAAATTAGGGCACATGGCCTGACCTTTCCCTTAACGCCTTGGAGGTGCTGGCCTGCCCTGCAGCCAGTGTATTATCTGAACGTGTGTTTAGCACGATAGGGGCGTCATCACAGACAAGCGCAGCCGCCTGTCCACAGCCAATGTAGACAAGCTCACGTTCATTAAAATGAACCAGGCCTGGATCCCTCAGGACTTGTCCGTTCCTTGTGCAGAATAGACATGTATACCGGCACTAAGCAGCCATTGTTATACTGCAGCGCAATTGCTTATGTTTTTATTTTGGATATTTCACACTCTTTTGGTGTGTACCCTAATTTTACAAAATTAAATTAAAACCAAAAACCTGTGTTGGCTACCTCGTCCTCCTCCACCGCTACGTCCACCGCCTCCTCAAACTCCCACTCCATATGGAACTCCACCTCATAAATCCATTTTTTTTTTTTTTGTACGTGTTTTATTTTATATCATTTCACTACTTTTGTCATTTACATTTTAGGGTGAAATTCACCAATTTTGGTGTGCATAGTACCACTGCTATACCTAGTAGGCCGGTTAAACAAAAAAATAATTGTCAGTTATATATTCTGGGGAAATTCACCAATTTTTGGGTGTATAGTACCACTGCTATACCTAGCAGACTGAAAAAAAATAAAAAAAATTGACAGTTACATTTTTTGGTGAAATTCACCAATTTTTGGGTGTAATATACACTCCTCCTCCTAGTTGACAGCTTAATAAATTTTAATAATTTTTCTGTTACATTCTTGGGTTGACATTATACAATTTTAGACGTGAATAAACCCCGGCTCTGCACAGGTGACAGGGAATAAAATGTAATATATTATTCAGTAATTAATGCGCCACATCCTTTCATTCAATGCTTAAACTTTGATAAGTTGTCACACTTTTATGCTTTAATAATTTCTCCCATATTTCAACTCTAATTTTAAATTTAAAAAAATGAATCCTCCCTTGGATGTGGTCTCTCTTTCTCACGCTCCCTCTCTGGCCTGGAACCCTGATTCCCCGCCACCCGTGATCACCATGGTAGGCGCATAAAAGAACATCGAAAGTTGATAGAGCAGATATCAAATTGGATCGTGAACATCACGGGGACGTGCGACATGGTGGGGCAGTAAGTGTGCACACGCCTACACGAACTGACTGACAGGGGTCAGCCCCTGCAACTTCTGGGTCTCCAGATTGGGCACATGGCCTGAGCTTGCCCTTTACACCTTGGAGGTGCTGGCCTGCCCTGCAGCCAGTGTATTGTCTGAACGTGTGTTTAGCATGGCAGGAGGGGGTTATCACAGGTTATATTTCCCAATGTTTGGGGTGTACCCTAATTAAAAAAATAAAATTTAAAACCAAAAAGCAGTGTAGGCTACCTCCTCCACCGCTGCTTCCACCTACACCCCAACATCCACCGCCTCCTCAACCTCCTACTCCATGTGGACCTGGTCCTCCTAGATCAAGATTATAATTTTTTATTTTTACTTATTTTATGTTATTTGAAGTCATTTCCCTATCCACATTTGTTTGCAGAGCACTTACCATACTCTTAACCACATTTTGACGCCATTTGCAGCCCTCTAGCACTTTCTATGACATTTTTACAGCCATTTTAGTGCTCAAAAGTTCGGGTCCCCATTGACTTCAATGGGGTTCGGGGTCAAGTTCGGGTCCCGAACTCAAACTTTTTTCCGAAGTTCGGCCGAACCCGTCGAACCCGAAAATCCAGGTGTCCGCTTAACTCTACAATTAATATAAAAGAAAGAATCCAACATTTACAATAGGTAATATCACAGTTTATCTACTCTCCCTCTCTGTGCAATGACCTCTGCACAGGTCACAGAACATGCCTACAAATCTCTCCCACAGAGTTCAATGAGTCCCTTCCAGTCTATTGTATCCACAGTTCATGGTGTCTGCTGTAAAGCATATCTCCAAATGTTGTTAGCAATAGTTCAGGCAAGATGGCCGCCCCCATAATCCTGTATCCTAACAATGCAAGCCTCACTGACCTCACTAAAAACGCTAGCCTCACTAACCTCTCTAAAAATATCAACCTCATTGACCTCCTTAACAATTCCAGACTCACTGACCTCCCTAACAATACCAGCCTCACTAACCTCCCTAACAATACCAGCCTCACTGACCTCCCTAAAAATATCAGCCTCAATGACCTCCCTAACAATACTAGCCTCACTGACCTCCCTAACAATGCTAGCCTTGCTGACCTCTCTAAAAATACCAGCTACGCTGACCGCCCTAACAATACCAGCCTCACTGACCTCTCTAACATTGCCAGCCTCACTAACCTACCTAGCAATATCAGCCTCACTGACCTCCCTGACAATGCCAGCCTTGCTGACCTCCCTAATAATGTTAGTCTCACTGACCTCTCTAACAATGCCAGCCTCACTGACCTCTCTAACAATGCCAGCCTCACTGACCTCTCTAACAATGCCAGCCTCACTGACCTCTAACAATGCCAGCCTCACTGACCTCCTTGACCATGCCAGCGTCACTGACCTCTCTAACAATGCCAGCCTCACTGACCTCTCTAACAATGCCAGCCTCACTGTCCTCCCTCACAATACCAGCCTCACTGAACTCCCTAACTCTCACGGTGGGGAGTGGGGAAAACTCCCCACCGTACAATGTCAGGTATAAAGGAGAAGCAGCTAGGCCAGGACGCCGGAATCAGGGAGCAGGTCACCTCCTAAAGGGTCCCTAATCCTCACCCTAACTCCTCACCGTATGAGCGGACCTGGAAGGTAGGACGGCTCATACCAGGATACCTTCGGCCCTGAGTCGCCCTGATAATCCCTCACATAGGAGCAGGGGAGAGACGACCTGTTCTTCCCAGAACACGGATGAACAGGAGTCTCAAATGGCCTAGCAGCAGGGAAAATACCACATGCAGCAACAGAGTCGGCAGGTAAGAACACCAGAAACACACTTACCTGCCGCAGCCACCACAACTGGAACCCGAGCATAAGTACAGGTGCCCACACACCAAATAGGACACCGTACAAACAACACCACATACAGGTATCCAGCACTCCTGATACTGCCTGGGCCCCCTATAGCAAACTGCATGGCAGCCCCAGACAGCACTGCATAATGACTTATGGTTCACCCCTCCGGGAAACCAACCCCCTTCTGGAGGGACAACACGCACAGGGAAACGTCTTGCACACAGGCAGGGACAAACACCAACAACAGCCCAGACATGTAACAAACAAGACATACAACAAACCCTGAACATAAACCCACACCAAACATACAACAAGTGAGGTTGGGTACAAAGAGCATACAAGGGAGACAAAGGGATGACATCGCAGTTGACATCGATGTCCTACAAGGTGGCCCTCAAGGACTGGGCAGATAGAACACCCTGGACTGGAGCAGAGCTCCACCACCAACGACAGCTGAAGTACCACTGACTCAAGCCAGGAAGCCACAGGAGATAAAACCCAAGTGACCACACCCAGTCAGGGAGTTAACCCTTCCAGCACCAGACAGAGGGAGGATACCACTAAAAGGGGAAGTGCACACACCAGCCAACAAGTAACACGTTACCACAGGCAACAGCATGTCACAGCGCACACAGCAAAAGCCAAGACAGTGCCACGACATGACATAACATAACAGCAACACGTTGCCACCAGCAACAGCATGCATGGCAACCATGTCACGGAGCACACAGCAAAAGCCGAGACACTGCCACCACATGCCATAACAGCAACATGTTGCCCAGGGCAACTGCAAGCGTGGCAAAAGTGTCACGGCGTACACAGCAAAGGCCGTGACACTAACAATGCCTGCCTCACTGACCTCCCTAACAATACCAGCCTCACTGACCTCCCTAACAATGCCAGCCTCACTGACCTCCCTAACAATGCCAGCCTCACTGACCTCCCTAACACTGCCAGCCTCACTGACATCCCTAATACTGCCAGCCTCACTGACCTCCTTAATACTGCCAGCCTCACTGACCTCCCTAAAACTGCTAGCCTCACTGACCTCCCTAACACTGCCAGCCTCACTGACCTCCCTAACACTGCCAGCCTCACTGACCTCCCTAATACTGCCAGCCTCCTCACAATGTATCTAGTTTACATTTGCAGCTTCTCCGTACTTCCTGCTGATAACTGATGATTGGGGGGGGGGGGGGTCAGCGGGAGTGTCCACGGCTCCTGTGACTACCTTAGATTGGAGGGCAGAACATCAACACTCCTGGAAAACCCCTTTAATGAGAGGAAACAAGAAGTAGTGAAACATCTGACAGTTCAAGAAGAAGACTGTCCCTCTAGCGCCTCCTGGAAGCCGACCATCAATGTCCAGAAGGAGTCACTAGCTAGCAGAGATTTTTTGAGGTTGTATGAGACACCCCTTTAACTACCCCCATTTCCATACGTGGAGCTATTTTCATACATTTCCCAGCGTGCATTGCAGCTCATCCTAACTACAGTGTCTTGCAAAAGTATTCACCCCCTTTGACTTTTTTCGTGTTTTGTTACATTACAGCCTTAAATTTAATGTTTTGTTCATCTAAATTTTATGTGATGATCAGAACACAATAGTCTAAGTCGGTGAAGTGAAAAGAGAAAAATATATAAATAAAACTATTTTTTAGAAATAGAAAACAGAAAATTGTCATGTGCGTATGTATTCACCCTCTTTGTTAGGAAGCCCATAAAAAGCTCTGGTGCAACCAATTACCTCCAGAAGTCACATGATCTGTCATTACATATACACACCTTTTTTGAAAGGCCCCAGAGGCTGCAACACCTAAGCAAGAGGCATCACTAACCAAACCCTGCCATGAAGACCAAGGAACTCTCCAAACAAGTAAGGGACAATGTTGTTGAGAAGTAGATTGGAGGCTTGGGCAGATAAGTGGTAGATGAGGTTTAACACTGACCAATGTAAAGTTATGCACATGGGAAGGAATAATGCAAGTCATCCGTACATACTAAATGGTAAAACACTGGGTAACACTGACATGGAAAAGGATCTAGGAATTTTAATAAACCGCAAACTAAGCTGCAAAAACCAGTGTCAGGCAGCTGCTGCCAAGGCCAATAAGATAATGGGTTGCATCAGAAGGGGCATAGATGCCGGTGATGAGAACATAGTCCTACCACTTTACAAATCATTAGTCAGACCACACATGAAGTACTGTGTACAGTTCTGGGCTCCTGTGAACAAGGCAGACATAGCAGAGCTGGAGAAGGTCCAGAGGAGGGCAACTAAAGTAATAACTGGAATGGGGCAACTACAGGACCCTGAAAGATTATCAAAATTAGGGTTATTCACTTTAGAAAAAAGACGACTGAGGGGAGATCTAATTACTATGTATAAATATATTAGGGGTCAGTACAGGGATCACTCCCATCATCTATTTATCCCCAGGACGGTGACTGTGACGAGGGGACATCCTCTGCGTCTGGAGGAAAGAAGGTTTGTACACAGACATAGAAGAGGACTCTTTACGGTAAGAGCAGTGAGACTATGGACTCTTTACTATAAGAGCAGTGAGACTATGGACTCTTTACTGTAAGAACAGTGAGACTATGGACTCTTTACTGTAAGAGCAGTGAGACTGTGGACTCTTTACTGTAAGAGCAGTGAGACTATGGACTCTATACTGTAGGAGCAGTGAGACTATGGACTCTTTACTGTAAGAGCAGTGAGACTGTGGACTCTTTACTGTAGGAGCAGTGAGACTATGGACTCTATACTGTAAGAGCAGTGAGACTATGGACTCTTTACTATAAGAGCAGTGAGACTATGGACTCTTTACGGTAAGAGCAGTGAGACTATGGACTCTTTACTGTAAGAGCAGTGAGACTATGGATTCTTTACGGTAAGAGCAGTGAGACTATGGACTCTTTACTGTAAGAGCAGTGAGACTATGGATTCTTTACGGTAAGAGCAGTGAGACTATGGAGCTCTCTGCCTGAGGAGGTGGTGATGGTGAGTACAATAAAGGAGTTCAGGAGGGGCCTGGATGTATTTCTGGAGCATAATAATATTACAGGCTATAGCTACTAGAGGGGGGTCGTTGATCCAGGGAGTTATTCTTATGCCTGATTGGAGTCGGGAAGGAATTTTTTTATTCCCCTAAAGTAGGGAAAATTGGCTTCTACCTCACAGTTTTTTTTTTGCCTTCCTCTGGTTCAACTTGCAGGATGACAGGCCGAACTGGATGGACGGAGGGCTTTTTTCGGCCTTATGTACTATGTCACTATGTTACTATAAGTCAGCATTAGGTTATAAAAAAAAATCCAAATCTGTGATGATCCCCAGGAGCACCATCAAATCTATCATAACCAAATGGAAAGAACATGGCACAAAAGCAAACCTGCCAAGAGACGGTCACCCACCAAAACTCATAGACCGGGCAAGGAGGACATTAATCAGAGAGGCAGCACAGAGACCTAAGGTAACCCTGGAGGAGCTGCAGAGTTCCACAGCAGAGACTGGAGGATCTGTACAGGGGACGACAATAAGCCGTACGATCCATAGAGTTGGGCTTTATGGCAGAGTGGCCAGAAGAAAGCCATTACTGTCAGCTAGAAACAATAAGGTGCGTTGTGATGTTGTGGAAAGGCCTGTGGGAGACTCCCAGAATGTACGGAGGAAGGTGCTCTGGTCTGAGGAGACAAAAACTGAACTTTTCTGCCATCAAAGAAAACGCTGTGTCTGGTGAAAACCCAACACATCACATCACCCAAAGAACACCATCCCCACAGTGAGACCTGGTGGTGGCAGCATCATACTGGGGGGATGGGACTGGGAAACTGGTCAGAGCTGAGGGAAAGATGGATGGTGCTAAATACAGGGATATTCCTCAGCAGAACCTGCCTCACTCTGTGCGTGATCTGAGGCGAGGACGGAGGCTCACCTTCCAGCAGGACAATGACCCCAAACACACGGCTACAGCAACACTTGACTGGTTTAGGGGGAAACATGTAAATGTGTTGCAACGGCCGAGTCACAGCCCAGATCTCCATCCAATAGAAGATCTGTGGTCAGACGTAAAGATCGCTGTTCACAAGCGCAAACATCCGACCTGAAGGAGCCGGAGCAGTTCTGCAAGGAGGAACGGGCAACAACCCCAGCGGTAAGATGTGGCCACTGCTCATAGAGACTTATCCAGAGCGACTTGGAGCTGTGATTGCTGCAAAAGGGGCCTCTACAAAGTACTGACTTTAGGGGGTGAATAGTTCTGCACATTGACCTTTTCTGTTATTTTGTCCTATATGTTGTTTGCTTCACAATAAAAATAAAACAAACATCTTCAGAGTTGTCGGCATGTTCTGTAATTACATGATTCAAATCCTTAAACAATCCATGTTAGTTCCAGGTTGTGAGGCACCAAAACACGAAGAAAGTCAAAGGGGGGGGGGGGGGAGAATACTTTTGCAAGGCACTGTATCTCCTTAAGGAGGGAGAGAGAAGGTTAAAGTGACATCCCTGACATGTGCCCAGTAGGGAAGAGGACCCATTATGGCCTCAGACATGATAGACCTCAGGGATGCTCTATGATAAGCTACTGGAGACTAAGGGCCACATAGTGCTGGTACAAGGGCCCCACCCTCAGTGTACGCGCTGTGAGGTGGGGGAGTGATCTAATGAAATCTTCTGCACATCACAGACTGACGGTGACTGCAGCCTCAGGTCGGTGCACAGATTTCCCAGCAGCAGGGAGTGAAGGGGTTAAGAGAAGTTACAGTAACTCTGTCTCTGTCCAGGGCTCGGCTTCCTCTAAGTCGTTAAACCGGAAGCCGAAACTTCAACAAGAAAACGACTTGAAGCAACAGAGCAAAGCCCCTGAATCCAGGAGAGCAGAGGACACCGAATCCAGGGGAGAAGAGGGAACTGCACCCAGGGGAGAAGAGGACACTGAATCAAGGGGAGCAGAGGACACTGAATCCAGGGGAGCAGAGGACACCGAATCCAGGGGAGCAGAGGACACCGAATCCAGGGGAGCAGAGGACACCGAATCCAGGGGAGCAGAGGACACCGAATCCAGGGGAGCAGAGGACACCGAATCCAGGGGAGCAGAGGACACCGAATCCAGGGGAGCAGAGGACACCTAATCCAGGGGAGCAGAGGACACCTAATCCAGGGGAGCAGAGGACACTGAATCAAGGGGAGCAGAGGACACCGAATCCAGGGGAGCAGAGGACACCGAATCCAGGGGAGCAGAGGACACCGAATCCAGGGGAGCAGAGGACACTGAATCAAGGGGAGCAGAGGACACTGAATCAAGGGGAGCAGAGGACACTGAATCAAGGGGAGCAGAGAACACCGAATCCAGGGGAGCAGAGGACACCTAATCCAGGGGAGCAGAGGGAACTGCACCCAGGGGAGAAGAGGACACTGAATCAAGGGGAGCAGAGGACACCGAATCCAGGGGAGCAGAGGGAACCGCAACCACATCTTAACTGTAAGGGGGCGACACGGGTGGGTGTAAGAGCAAATAACTGCACAGGGCAGGGCACGCTCACATCTCCTCCCTCATTACAAATAAGATACATAGAACACACACAGGATAACATATACCGCACACAGAACACACACCGCACAGCAGAACATATACCGCACACAGAACACACACCGCACACAGCATAACATACACCGCACACAGCATAACACACACCGCACAGCATAACATATACTGCACACAGAACACACACCGCACAGCAGAACATATACCGCACACAGAACACACACCGCACACAGCATAACATACACCGCACACAGCATAACACACACCGCACAGCATAACATATACTGCACACAGAACACACACCGCACAGCAGAACATATACCGCACACAGAACACACACCGCACACAGCATAACATACACCGCACACAGCATAACACACACCGCACAGCATAACATATACCGCACACAGAACACACACCGCACAGCAGAACATATACCGCACACAGCATAACATACACCGCACACAGAACACACACCGCACAGCATAACATATACCGTACACAGAACACACACCGCACACAGCATAACATATACCGCACACAGCATAACATATACCGCACACAGAACACACACCGCACAGCATAACATATACCGCACACAGAACAGCATTATAGTATTATAATAGTTATGTTCTTTAACATAGGAGGCAGTATTATAGTAGTTATATTCTTGTACATAGGAGGCAGTATTATAGTAGTTATATTCTTGTACATAGGAGGCAGTATTATAGTAGTTATATTCTTGTACATAGGAGCAGTATTATAGTAGTTATATTCTTGTACACAGGAGCAGTATTATAGTAGTTATATTCTTGTACATAGGAGCAGTATTATAGTAGTTATATTCTTATACATAGGAGGCAGTATTATAGCAGTTATATTCTTGTACATAGGAGCAGTATTATAGTAGTTATATTCCTGTACATAGGAGCAGTATTATAGTAGTTATATTCTTGTACATAGGAGTAGTATTATAGTAGTTATATTCATGTACATAGGAGCAGTATTATAGTAGTTATATTCCTGTACATAGGAGCAGTATTATAGTGGTTATATTCTTGTACATAGGAGCAGTATTATAGTAGTTATATTCTTGTACATAGGCGCAGTATTATAGCAGTTATATTCCTGTACATAGGAGCAGTATTATAGTAGTTATATTCTTGTACATAGGAGCAGTATTATAGTAGCTATATTCTTGTACATAGGAGCAGTATTATAGTAGTTATATTCCTGTACATAGGAGCAGTATTATAGTAGTTATATTCTTGTACATAGGAGTAGTATTATAGTAGTTATATTCTTGTACATAGGAGTAGTATTATAGTAGTTATATTCTTGTACATAGGAGCAGTATTATAGTAGTTATATTCCTGTACATAGGAGCAGTATTATAGTAGTTATATTCTTGTACATAGGAGGCAGTATTATAGCAGTTATATTCTTGTACATAGGAGCAGTATTATAGTAGTTATATTCCTGTACATAGGAGCAGTATTATAGTAGTTATATTCTTGTACATAGGAGTAGTATTATAGTAGTTATATTCATGTACATAGGAGCAGTATTATAGTAGTTATATCCTTGTACATAGGAGCAGTATTATAGTAGTTATATTCTTGTACATAGGAGGCAGTATTATAGTAGTTATATTCTTGTACATAGGAGCAGTATTATAGTAGTTATATTCTTGTACACAGGAGGCAGTATTATAGTAGTTATATTCTTGTACATAGGAGCAGTATTATAGTAGCTATATTCTTGTACATAGGAGCAGTATTATAGTAGTTATATTCTTGTACATAGGAAGCAGTATTATAGTAGTTATATTCCTGTACATAGGAGCAGTATTATAGTAGTTATATTCCTGTACATAGGAGCAGTATTATAGTAGTTATATTCTTGTACATAGGAGGCAGTATTATAGTAGTTATATTCTTGTACATAGGAGCAGTATTATAGTAGTTATATTCCTGCACATAGGAGCAGTATTATAGTAGTTATATTCTTGTACATAGCAGCAGTATTATAGTAGTTATATTCTTGTACATAGGAGCAGTATTATAGTAGTTATATTCTTGTACATAGGAGCAGTATTATAGCAGTTATATTCCTGTACATAGGAGCAGTATTATAGTAGTTATATTCTTGTACATGGGAGCAGTATTATAGTAGTTATATTCTTGTACATAGGCGCAGTATTATAGCAGTTATATTCCTGTACACAGGAGCAGTATTATAGTAGTTATATTCTTGTACATAGGAGCAGTATTATAGTAGTTATATTCTTGTACATAGGCGCAGTATTATAGCCGTTATATTCCTGTACACAGGAGCAGTATTATAGTAGTTAGACCATCTTAACAGCCTCCGGACTGCCTAACGCAGGATCGCGTTCCGGAGGCGGCAGTCTCAGGCACAGTCACGCATCTATGCGTCATCTCGCGAGACGCGAGATGACGCTCACAGCCGGCCCGCGCATTCGCATCGCGGGCCTGCAAAAGTTTCAGGACAATTTCATCATCAGCCTGCCAGCCAATGATCGTCCGGGCAGGCTGATTATTTTCAAAAAATCAAATCAGAAGCCATCTAACACATTATATTTATAAATATAATGTGTTAAATGACTTCTCTGCTCCTCTGCTGGTTCTTTTCGTCGCTTGGTTCCAGCAGAGGAGCACAGTTCACAGTGAGTACACCAACACTACACACTTAGCAGCAGATCACCCCCCATCACCCCAATTAACCCCTTGATCACCCCTTGATCGCCCCTGTCAATCACCTAGTGAAAGGGAAAAAAGTGATCAGTGTAAACTGTCATTTTTTTTTCCCACTGGTATTGACCGTTAGGTTTTAGGATAGTTTAGGCCCCTTGCTTAGGTAGTTAGCGATCGGTTAGCGCCCAGCCCACCAGTCACTGATTCGCTGATTAGCGTATCGCTAATCAGCATTGGTACTTTTATAGTATCTGGAAGTGATCAGAACTGATCACAGTCAGATCTATAATTGTATTAGTGTCACTTTAGTTCGCCCTCCACCCAAAACGCAGTGTTTGCCCGATCAGGCCTGATCGGTCGCCCACACGTGCGTTCACCCACGCCCGCCCCACCGCAGTGACAAAAAAATTATTATTTTTTGATCACTGCACAATCACTTTACAAGCGCTGCGGCGATAAAAAAAATCAGTTTTGATATTTTTATCAACCGCAGCGGCCTCCGGTACTTCGCTAGCCTCCCATTTGTAAGACAGGCTTGCTTTTTTTTCTTGGGTAGTCTCAGGGAATACCCCTAAATTTCGTAGTCCAAATGGAAAATAAGGGGTATTCTTCTGAAGAGGCCTACAGGCTTCTGACCCAGTCGGATGAGGAATGGGAACCCTGTGGAAACCCGTCCAAGTTTCCGAATTAAAAAAAATTCTGGGCCTTCTTCTCAACATGGGTCTAACCAAAAAGCATGAATTGCGGTCATATTGGTCCACAAACCCAATTCATCACATGCCCATGTTCTCTGCTATGTCCAGGACACGATTTGAAACCATCCTGCGTTTCCTGCACTTTAGCGATAACACCACCTCCCGTCCCAGAGGCCACCCAGCTTTTGACCGGCTCCACAAAATTCGGCCCCTCATAGACCACTTCAACCAGAAATTTGCAGATTTGTATAGCCCTGAGCAAAACATCTGCGTACACGAGTCCCTTATATATTTTACCGGCGCCTTGGCTTCAAACAATACATCCCAAGCAAGCGCGCCCGGTATGGGGTCAAATTGTATAAGCTCTGTGAAAGGGCCACAGGCTATACCCACAAATTTTGTGTCTATGAGGGTAAATATCAGACCCTGGAGCCGGTCGGTTGCCCTGACTACCTGGGGAGCAGTGGGAAGACAGTCTGCGACTTGGTGTCACCCTTATTCGGCAAGGGGTACCATCTTTATGTGGACAATTTTTACACAAGAGTGCCCCTCTTCAGGCATTTGTTCCTAGAACAGATTGGCTGCTGTGGCACCGCGCGACCTAGTCGCTGGGGCTTCCCCCAACGGCTCGTTACCACCCGTCTTGCAAGGGGGCAGAGGGCTGCCTTGTGTAATGAAGAACTGCTCGCGGTGAAATGGAGAGACAAGCGTGACGTTTACATGCTCTCCTCCATTCACGCAGATACGACAATACAAATAGAACGAGCAACCAGTGTCATTGAAAAGCCCCTCTCGGTCCACGACTATAATTCGCTCATGGGAGGGGTGGACTTCAATGACCAGATGTTGGCTCCTTATTTTGTGTCCCGCCGCACCAGACGCTGGTATAAGAAGGTGTCTGTATATTTGATTCAATTGGCTGTATATAATAGTTGTGTTCTCTACAGTAAGGCTGGGAGAACAGGATCCTTCCTTAAATTTCAGGAAGAGATCATCGAGAACCTCCTGTATCCAGGAGGTTCCGTGGCCCCATCCACCGTGAGCCGTCTACACGAGCGACGTTTCCCCAATGTCGTTCCTGGTACCTCAACCCAACCGTCACACCAAAAAAGATGTTGTGTCTGTAGCAGGAGTGGAATAAGGAGTGACACCCCCTATTTCTGTCCTGACCACCCTGCCCTATGCTTAGGGGAGTGTTTCCGGAAGTACCACACACAGGTACACTTAGTATAGGGATTGCGTGACACAGGACAGGTACACAGGGGTCTTAGGGCCCTTTCACTCACAGCTGCTGCAAACCTCTCCTTTCACCTGGGACAAAGTGCATAATGTACTTCGCCACATCTCTGGGCGATTTGCGCTTTGCACATTGTCCCATGGGGAAGGAGAGGTTTGTCCTATAAAAAAGGTAAAAAAATAAAATAAAAATCACCGGTAAGCAAAAAAGTTAATGTTCTGTTCAAAAAGTTCTATAAAGTTTATAAAAGTTAATGTTCCGTTCAAATGTTATTATAATGTAAATAAATTTAATTGCGTTGCGGCCTGTTTTTTTTACCTTCCAGGTGGACCAACCGATCGACTAGCTGCAGCACTGATGTGCATTCTGACAGAAGCATTGCGCTGCTGTCAGATTACACACAAGTCGGTGTATGCGGCTCTGCAAGACGAGATTTCTCCTCTGTAGTAAAAGATACGTTTGCCGAGGCATATGAGCTGAGGGGGCGGCGGTGTTCATATGCTTTGGCAAACACTTTGTATATAAAAAAAAATAAAATAAATCCCGGCAATGATTTATTCATCCACATCGATTGATGTGAATGGAGAAATCTGGTTTGCCAGGGCATACGAGCTAAGTGGGTATGGATGTTGGGCGGAGCTCCTATTTCCTGGCAGACGCCTTTCCCCTCCTTTTTTTTTTTGGGCAGAGAGATTTTTTCATCCACATTGATCGATGCGAATGAAGAAATCTGTGCCGGAAAAAAGTGTCACACATGTGGTATCACCGTACTCAGGAGAAGTTGGGCAATGTGTTTTGGGGTGTCTTTTTACATATACCCATGCTGGATGAGAGAAATATCTCTCTAAAAGACAACTTTTCCCATTTTTTTATACAAAGTTGGCATTTGACCGAGATATTTATCTCACCCAGCATGGGTATATGTAAAAAGACACCCCAAAACACATTGCCCAACTTCTCCTGAGTACGGCAATACCACATGTGTGACACTTTTTTGCAGCCTAGGTGGGCAAAGGGGCACAAATTCCAGAGAGCACCTTTAGGATATCACAGGGCATTTTGGACACATTTTGATTTCAAACTACTTCTCACGCATTAGGGCCCCTAAAATGCCAGGGCAGTATAACTACCCCACAAGTGAGCCCATTTTGGACAGAAGACACCCCAAGGTATTTTGTGATGGGCATAGTGAGTTCATGGAAGTTTTTATTTTTTGTCACAAGTTAGTGGAATATGAGACTTTGTAAGAAAAAAAATAATAATCATTTTCCGCTAACTTGTGACAAAAAATAAAAAGTTCTATGAACTCACTATGCCCATCAGCGAATACCTTAGGGTGTCTACTTTCCGAAATGGGGTCATTTGTGGGTTTTTTCTACTGTCTGGACATTGTAGAACCTCAGGAAACATGATAGGTGCTCAGAAAGTCAGAGCTGCTTTAAAATGCGGAAATTCACATTTTTGCACCATAGTTTGTAAATGCTATAACTTTTGCGCAAACCAATAAATATACACTTATTGGATTTTTTTATTAAAGACATGTAGAACAATAAATTTAGAGAAAAATTTATATAGAAATGTAGTTTTTTTTTAAAAAATTTACAACTGAAAGTAAAAAAAAGTCATTTAGGTAAATTTCGATTAATAACAAAAAAAGTAAAAATGTCAGCAGCAATGAAATACCACCAAATGAAAGCTCTATTAGTGAGAAGAAAAAGAGGTAAAATTCATTTGGGTGGTAAGTTGCATGACCGAGCAATAAACGGTGAAAGTAGTGTAGTGCCGAAGTGTAAAAAGTGCTCTGGTCATTAAGGGTGTTTAAGCTAGGGGAGCTGACGTGGTTAAATATTGGATGTATTTTTAGTAAAGGGATTGTCTCGCTTCACCAAGTTGCATTTATTATGTAGAGAAAGTTAATACAAGGCACTTACTAATGTATTGTGATTCTCCATATTGCTTCCTTTGCTGGTAGGATTAATTTTTTCATCACATTATACACTTGTTTCCATGGTTATAGCCATCCTGTAATCCATCGGCGGTGGCCGTGCTTGCAAACTATAGGAAAAATCGCCTGCCTCTTGGGTGGCTGGGACTGTTGAAGTTCACATAGGCTGGTGCTTTTTTCTATAGTGTGCAAGCATGACCACCGCTCCTGAATTGCAGGGTGGTCGTAACCATGGAAACGAGCCATGTATAATATGATGAAAAAATGAATCCTGCCAGCAAAGGAGGCAATATGGAGAATCACTATACATTAGTAAAAGCCTTGTATTAACTTCCTCTACATAATAAATGTTTTTTGCTGAAGTGACCCGAACTCTTTAATGACGTAATGTTTGTAGAACAAGTGTCTTCTGCAGCAATGTAATAAAAGTCTGTCTTTTGATTTTAGAGTTTTACTTGTAAGCTGTTTTCTGCTTTAGTTATTTTATTGTTCTTTTAATTGTTCATGTTCCCCTTGTTTCCACAGATAATTTCCTATGATGTCCCATTCACTAAACCTCCTGTTTCTCTCTTCGGTGTCTGTGTTTCTGGATTTTGCCGGGATCTGTCCAGGTGAGTTTGTGTGAAGCATCCGGTGAGACTTATCTCTGTGTCAGCAGGTTCAGCTTCTTATGGCAGGTGAACACAGTGAATGCGGTAATATCACTTCCATCCACAGCTTAGTTCTCACCTTGTCTTCTAGATCAGCATTTAGAAGATGGAGTCCAGATTTCTAGTCTAATAAGTTGGAAGAAAAGCAAGAAAATGTCAGGAGGACAAACGAGCTCGGACAAGTACGACTTCCTGCCATCGGTACAGTACATTATAGGAGATAGCATAACCTGGGGGGAAAGCCGTATGGTGCACAGGGCAAACAAAAAAGAAGTGAGAATTTGCTTCAATGATCGTAAATCCAATATTAAAAGATACCGTGAGGCGCAAAGAAAAAAGGCTGAACAGAAGAAAAGTGAAAGTAAACAAAATGAAGTTACATTGTTCTTAAAGCATCAATGTAATGAACTTGTAGATTTACAAGAAGATAGACGAAAGTTATTGTAACATGAAACAAAATCGATCACTAAAATGGAAACACTTTTTCCAAAGGGGTTAAAGACCACCAAGTAGATTGCCAATAATCCCCTTACTGCCCTAGACCACAGTGTGTACTAACATTTCCCCCGTCACTGCTCTAGACATGAGGAATATTCCTATTATTTATTGCCCTCGATCACCAGTGATGTTGACAATGACACCCTTACTGCCACAGACCAGCTGGTACACACAATGTAACCCTTCATTACCTAGACCACTAGGGATACCGTTATTAATCCTTTCACTACCTAGACCACCAGGAATGTAGACAATAGAACTGAAGGTTAGATAAACTTTTGCACCATGGCCCATTAGACTTTATCTACACCTGTTTATTCAACCACGCTTTGGCCTCCACCCTCTAAGGCTTTCCTCTCTTGCAAATATGTCCTTGATTTTTTTTTCATGATACCTTTCAGCTTCTTGTTATTTCTTGTAGATGAAATGCAAGCATCAGTTACTGGATTTTAATCGCAATTCATTTGACGACCAGTACATTGGATGCTCGGATCAATATGAGACAGATCTCATGCCAAAAATTTTAACTCGGGAGAAATCCTTCAACTTGGCCTTTGGTTTGGCATGGGACCGGGCAGCAGTACAGTGGAACAAAATGAAGAGAACAGTGCATCTTCCTGGCGAGTTTAGGGATGAGTTTGGGATAGCGATCATCGTCTACACCACAGACTGGCCAGAGAGCAGTCCAATCTATAAAGAACTCAATGGGAATGTGACCATGGCTGGAAAGTCCAGAGGACACTACATGGAGAACTTCCACTATAAGGCTTTACACTTCTACTTGACTCGAGCCTTGCAAGTGCTAAGGAAGAACTCAAAAAGACAAACAAGAACTTATAAAGTTTACAGGGGCACAGACAAGTCTCTGCAGGTATCAGAGGAGGTGGATCTGAGGTTTGGGAGATTCACCTCTTCCTCTCGGAATATAGAAGTAGCTAAAGAATATTCTGAGGGGTTGTTCTTCGAGATGACAACCTGCTTTGGAGTTGACATCCACAGAATCTCCTTCTTCCCAAAAGAGCAGGAAGTCTTGATACCGGTGGCTGAGAAGTTTCGATTTGTGGAAAAACAAGGGAACACTTATGTTTTAGACAGCACATGTGAAGTGTGCAGTCACTTCAACTGTACGTATTTAGGAGGTAAGTGTCCATCTATAGAGGTGATACTCTAAGTGTCCAACTAGAGAGGAGATCAGCATCCATCTATATAGATGATAAGTGCTCATTTAGAGAGAGTGTCAGTCTTCTGTAGGCGGATCAGTCTCTAATTAGAGAGGGGCACATGTCCATCTGGAGAGAAGGTTAGTGTCCTCCTAGAGAGGAGGTTAGTGTACACAAACATTTCACAAATTTTAGAACATGTGGCCATGATGGTCATTTTCTGCAGCAGAAACAAGACGAGGCAGCATCTCGCAATGTGACCTCGTATTTAGAAGTTTTTTGAGAAATCCTGATAATTAATGAAGAGTTTTTGTATTTCAGACGAGAAACAGGATTTCCCTGTGTGCAGCTCGGGTAAGAATCTCATCATTATCTGCCTAATTACACATGAAATGTGCACCAGGGGGTCAGACTCCAGGAAACAGGCAGAAGTCAGTACACAGACAAATGCATTATAGCTCTCTTACAGGGCCTAGTAGGCAAATGAAACCAAAAGGAATCTATTGCTTAGGCCAAGTGGGGAAGAAAACGTTCAGCGTATATAGTAGAGCTGAGGAGCTCATTAGTCAAACAGCTGAACACAGAGCAAAATGGGGAATTAACCCTTGCAGTGCTGCAAGGGGAGATTCAATGAATAGAAACTAAAACATATAAAAACAGACCCAGCAGCTAGGCTGCAGAATGGGACACAGGAGTCCGGCTGCTGGCCCCAGGCAAAGGCTAGGTGAGTGATGTGGTGCCCATGCTCGCTGTGAATAACAGCGGGCAGCAAGCACAGAGCTTTCACAGTATGTATATACTGAGTATATATATATACTTTATATATAGTAAACTAGTGACCCAGGGGTAATGTGTGCACTGTATAGCAATCTTATATAGGCACCATAGAACAATATTATTTGAAAATTTGTTGGCACTATTATATAGTCGTGTTATCGAGCCCTATACGGGCACTGAAGAAATCTATTTCATGAGCACTGTATACAGTAGATCTACTATATGAACACTGTATAAATATATTAAGTTAGCACTGTATAGATCTACTACATGATCATTGTATAAAGGTGTTTATAAAGATGTTAGATGAGCACTGTATATAGCCGATCTACTATATGGGCACTGCATGAATCTTTTACATTAGCAATATATATTTGTTCTTAGCAAACAGTCCAAATATTACCCAATTTTGAGGAGCAACAGCAATAGAGTATGAAATCTGAGAAGCAAGGCAGAAAATGTGCAGCTGTGTATGGGTAGTAGTAACGGCAGTATTAGCCATGGCATTAACAGTACAGTTAGGAACCTGATAGACAGGAAATAGGTGGCTGTGTAGGGGCAGTAGCAGTACAGTATGGTACATGATGGGCAGAAGATGTACGGCTGTGTAGGGGTAGTAGTATCAATAATAGTACTGGCAGCAGTAGCAATGCAGTATTTAACCTAATGAACAAAGCAGAAGACGTGCAGTTGTGTAGGGTTAGTAGTAGTGGCAGTAGTAGCCATAGCAGCAGCAGTACAGTATAAAACCTGACAAGCAAGGAAGAAAATATGTGGCATTGTAAGCGTAGTAGTAGTAGCTGTGGCTATAACAGTATGGGGCATGATGAACAGGAGATGTGAGGCTATCTAGGGGCAGTAGTAGTGGCTGTGGCTGTAACAGTATGGGGCATGATGAACAGGATATGTGAGGCTATCTAGGGGCAATAGTAGTGGCAGTGGCTGTAACAGTGTGAGGATGTGAGGCTATCTAGAGGTAGTAGTAGTAGTGGCAGTAGAGGCTGTGGCTGTAACAGTATGGGGCCGGATGACCAGGAGATGTGAGGCTATCTAGGGGCAGTAGTAGTGGCAGTAGTCGCTGTGGCTGTAACAGTATGGGCCTGATGAACAGGAGATGTGAGGCTATCTAGGGGCAGTAGTAGTGGCAGTAGTGGCTGTAACAGTATGGGGCCTGATGAACAGGAGATGTGAGGCTATCTAGGGGCAGTAGTAGTGGCTGTAGTGGCTGTGGCTGTAACAGTATGGGGCCTGATGAACAGGAGATGTGAGGCTATCTAGGGGTAGTAGTAGTGGCAGTAGTGGCTGTGGCTGTAACAGTATGGGGCCTGATGAACAGGAGATGTGAGGCTATCTAGGGGCAGTAGTAGTGGCAGTAATGGCAGTGGCTGTAACAGTAGGGGCCTGATGAACAGGAGATGTGAGGCTATCTAGGGGTAGTAGTAGTGGCAGTAGTGGCTGTGGCTGTAACAGTATGGGGCCTGGTGAACAGGAGATGTGAGGCTATCTAGGGGTAGTAGTATTGGCTGTAGTGGCAGTGGCTGTAACAGTATGGGGCCTGATGAACAGGACATGTGAGGCTATCTAGGGGTAGTAGTATTGGCTGTAGTGGCAGTGGCTGTAACAGTATGGGGCCTGATGAACAGGACATGTGAGGCTATCTAGGGGTAGTAGTATTGGCTGTAGTGGCAGTGGCTGTAACAGTATGGAGCCTGATGAACAGGAGATGTGAGGCTATCTAGGGGTAGTAATAGTGGCAGTAGTGGCTGTGGCTTTAATAGTATGGGGCCTGATGAACAGGAGATGTGAGGCTATCTAGGGGTAGTAGTAGTGGCAGTAGTAGCTGTGGCTGTAACAGTATGGGGCCTGATGAACAGGACATGTGAGGCTATCTAGGGGCAGTAATGGCAGTGGCTGTAACAGTATGGGGCCTGATAAACAGGACATGTGAGGCTATCTAGGGGAAGTAGTAGTGGCAGTAGTGGCTGTGGCTGTAACAGTATGGGGCCTGATGAACAGGATATGTGAGGCTATCTAGGGGTAGTAGTAGTGGCTGTGGCTGTAACAGTATGGGGCCTGATGAACAGGAGATGTGAGGCTATCTAGGGGCAGTAGTAGTGGCAGTAGTAGCTGTGGCTGTAACAGTATGGGGCCTGATGAACAGGACATGTGAGGCTATCTAGGGGAAGTAGTAGTGGCAGTAGTGGCTGTGGCTGTAACAGTATGGGGCCTGATGAACAGGACATGTGAGGCTATCTAGGGGTAGTAGTAGTGGCAGTTGTGGCTGTAACAGTATGGGGCCTGATGAAAAGGAGATGTGAGACTATCTAGGGGTAGTAGTAGTGGCTGTGGCTGTAACAGTATGGGGCCTGATGAACAGGAGATGTGAGGCTATCTAGGGGCAGAAGTAGTGGCAGTAGTAGCTGTGGCTGTAACAGTATGGGGCCTGATGAACAGGACATGTGAGGCTATCTAGGGGTAGTAGTAGTGGCTGTGGCTGTAACAGTATGGGGCCTGATGAACAGGAGATGTGAGGCTATCTAGGGGCAGTAGTAGTGGCAGTAATGGCAGTGGCTGTAACAGTATGGGGCCTGATGAACAGGAGATGTGAGGCTATCTAGGGGTAGTAGTAGTGGCAGTAGTAGCTGTGGCTGTAACAGTATGGGGCCTGATGAACAGGAGATGTGAGGCTATCTAGGGGTGGTAGTAGTAGTGGCAGTAACAGTGTGGGGCTTGATAAACAGAACATGTGAGGCTCTCTAGGGGCAGTAGTAGTGGCAGTAGTAGCTGTGGCTGTAACAGTATTGGGCCTGATGACCAGGAGATGTGAGGCTATCTAGGGGCAGTAGTAGTGGCTGTGGCTGTAACAGTATGGGGCCTGATGAACAGGAGATGTGAGGCTATCTAGGGGCAGTAGTAGTGGCTGTGGCTGTAACAGTATGGGGCCTGATGAACAGGAGATGTGAGGCTATCTAGGGGTAGTAGTAGTGGCAGTAGTAGCTGTGGCTGTAACAGTATGGGGCCTGATGAACAGGAGATGTGAGGCTATCTAGGGGCAGTAGTAGTGGCAGTAGTGGCTGTGGCTGTAACAGTATGGGGCCTGATGAACAAGAGATGTGAGGCTATCTAGGGGCAGTAGTAGTGGCAGTAGTAGCTGTGGCTGTAACAGTATGGGGCCTGATGAACAGGAGATGTGAGGCTATCTAGGGGCAGTAGTAGTGGCAGTAGTGGCTGTGGCTGTAACAGTATGGGGCCTGATGAACAGGAGATGTGAGGCTATCTAGGGGTAGTAGTAGTGGCAGTAGTAGCTGTGGCTGTAACAGTATGGGGCCTGATGAACAGGAGATGTGAGGCTATCTAGGGGTAGTAGTAGTGGCAGTAGTGGCTGTGGCTGTAACAGTATGGGGCCTGATGAACAGGAGATGTGAGGCTATCTAGGGGTAGTAGTAGTGGCAGTAGTAGCTGTGGCTGTAACAGTATGGGGCCTGATGAACAGGAGATGTGAGGCTATCTAGGGGTAGTAGTAGTGGCAGTAGTGGCAGTGGCTGTAACAGTATGGGGCCTGATGAACAGGAGATGTGAGGCTATCTAGGGGCAGTAGTAGTGGCAGTAAGGGCTGTGGCTGTAACAGTATGGGGCCCGATGAACAGGAGATGTGAGGCTATCTAGGGGCAGTAGTAGTGGCAGTAGTAGTTGTGGCTGTAACAGTATGGAGCCTGATGAACAGGAGATGTGAGGCTATCTAGGGGCAGTAGTAGTGGCAGTAGTGGCTGTGGCTGTAACAGTATGGGGCCCGATGAACAGGAGATGTGAGGCTATCTAGGGGTAGCAGTAGTGGCAGTAGTGGCTGTGGCTGTAACAGTATGGGGCCCGATGAACAGGAGATGTGAGGCTATCTAGGGGTAGTAGTAGTGGCAGTAGTGGCTGTGGCTGTAACAATATGGGGCCTGATGAACAGGAGATGTGAGGCTATCTAGGAGCAGTAGTAGTGGCAGCAGGAGCAGTAGTGTAGTGGCAGCAATACAGTATGCAAAATCATGGACAGACAGACGGCAGTAATTGCATCATTGGACGGGCGATGAATAGTCACTGTCAGCAAGGGCAGATCTATTCATGGGTGTCAGCTGGAAAGGTGTAAAAATCCTGACAGATGTACATGCCTGATTCATTGTCAGGTGATGTTTTCTACACTTGTGAAGGAGGGTTGTGTCTGTTTCGGTGCGTCAATGTCGCGTTCCACTGCTGAATACTTTTTCTGACAGTACACTGATAGCGGACTGGGCCAGTTCCTGCCATTAGTCCTATCTATTAGCTATTATCTTCCCTCAGACTGTCCCTGTCTGGACCCGCAGTACTGTGTGTCTGAGGATCAGCTTAACGCTCTCTCTGTCAGACGTTCTGTCACATCAACGTACAAGCTCACAATACATATGGCTTCTCTGGTTGGGTAGTGCCTATGACACGTCAATATCGTCCCTCCTGATTGGCCTAGGCTGACTGCATGGCATTATGGGCAAGTCTACCGGCCGGGTGCCCATCTTAGGTCCAGGTAATGTGATCCTCCTTCTTCTGTGGTCTTCTGATCTGTAAAATGGTGGATACTATTTTGAGCTTTTCTTCTGAAACAAATCAAAAGTTTAGGATTCACTGTGTCTTTGAAGATTTGGGAAATTTGAGACCCATTCAATTAGTTTAGCATCAATTCATAGATGGCCATCCGTGATATTAGAAGTTATCAGTATCTTGGTCAGCTGCAGTATATGTGTAGAGTGGTCGATATGTGAAGGTGAGGTCTGTATATCGTGACCAACGGGGGATTTGGTGGTCAGTAATGTCTATAACGTATATCTTGGTCCACTACCTACAGAACTCACTTGTAAGTCGTTTCTTTTCCAGTTCCCTGAAGAAAGCTCTCAGGAGGAATCTTCTTATACAATATGTGACCTGAGATGCCAAGAAGACTCGTAGTGGTGAGGAGAAATGGAAATTATGAAACGGGGAAGACCCAGCGAGCAAGTCTGGATCACCAAAGACACAAAGACCCTAGAAGTAGTTGATTTGTAACAGGGGGCACGTGTTTGAGGCTGGACGGGCCCCCTGACACTGCAATGACTCAGGCCCCTATTGTGTGCAGCATATGAGGGACCTATCACTGGTCACACTGACTGGAGCACGGTGCACTGCTGGGGTAGATGTATGTGTGCCAGTTTTATGCCTCTGCATTCCAGAAAGCAGTAACAGCTCTGACCTCATCGAATGGATGCTCAAAAATATCATAAAGTAGTAATCATGGGGGTCAGGGAGGGATCTACAATGCCTGTCATTCTTCGAATTGAAGTCTAGCCTCCCCTGATAACAGAAAGCAATAGTTTGCATTTCCCTGCATTACCAGTGGAAGGAAGAAGGCAGCGGCCAAGTCAGAAAGCAGATGAAGACTGACACCTAGTGGGAACGCAGGGTAACTGCATCGTGTAATAAAGAGCTTCAACAATAAAATGATTATACATTTTTCATGATGTCATTGCTGTGCTAATAATGTTAAGCAATGAATTGGAAGATGTAATAAACCCCTACACAATGACAACTCCCACTCCAATCTGTAGGAATCTGTGTGTTGCTCCATTATGGCACATCTAAGAACAGTGACTCCGGGTTAGCTGCACTGTACAGTCGTGGCCAAAAGTTTTGAGAATGACACAAATATTAGTTTTCACAAAGTTTGCTGCTAAACTGCTTTTAGATCTTTGTTTCAGTTGTTTCTGTGATGTAGTGAAATATAATTACACGCACTTCATACGTTTTAAAGGCGTTTATCGACAATTACATGACATTTATGCAAAGAGTCAGTATTTGCAGTGTCGGCCCTTCTTTTTCAGGACCTCTGCAATCCGACTGCGCATGCTCTCAATCAGCTTCTGGGCCAATTCCTAACTGATACAACCCATTCTTTCATAATCACTTCTTGAAGTTTGTCAGAATTAGTGGGTTTTTGTTTGTCCACCCGCCTCTTGAGGATTGACCACAAGTTCTCAATGGGATTAAGATCTGGGGAGTTTCCAGGCCATGGACCCAAAATGTCAACCTTTTGGTCCCCGAGCCACTTAGTGATCACTTTTGCCTTATGGCACGGTGCTCCATCGTGCTGGAAAATGCATTGTTCTTCACCAAACTGTTGTTGGATGGTTGGAAGAAGTTGCTGTTGGGGGGTGTTTTGGTGCCATTCTTTATTCATGGCTGTGTTTTTGGGCAAAATTGTGAGTGAGCCCACTCCCTTGGATGAGAAGCAACCCCACACATGAATGGACTCAGGATGCTTTACTGTTGGCATGACACAGGACTGATGGTAGCGCTCACCTCTTCTTCTCCGGACAAGCCTTTTTCCTGATGCCCCAAACAATCGGAAAGAGGCTTCATCGGAGAATATGACTTTGCCCCAGTCCTCAGCCGTCCATTCACCATATTTTCTGCAGAAGATCAATCTGTCCCTGATGTTTTTTTTGGAGAGAAGTGGCTTCTTTGCTGCCCTTCTTGACACCAGGCCATCTTCCAAAAGTCTTCGCCTCACTGTGTGTGCAGATGCGCTCACACCTGCCTGCTGCCATTCCTGAGCAAGCGCTGCACTGGTGGCACTCCGATCCCGCAGCTGAATCCTCTTTAGGAGACGATCCTGGCTCTTGCTGGACTTTCTTGGACGCCTTGAAGACTTCTTAACAAGAATTGAACCTCTTTCCTTGAAGTTCTTGATGATCCTATAAATTGTTGATTGAGGTGCAATCTTAGTAGCCACAATATCCTTGCCTGTGAAGCCATTTTTATGCAACGCAATGATGGCTGCACGCGTTTCTTTGCAGGTCACCATGGTTAACAATGGAAGAACAATGATTTCAAGCATCAACCTTCTTTTTAACAGGTCAAGTCTGCCATTTTACCCCAATCAGCCTGACATAATGATCTCCAGCCGTGTGTTCGTCAACATTCTCACCTGAGTTAACAAGACGATTACTGAAATGATCTCAGCAGGTCCTTTAATGACAGCAATGAAATGCAGTGGAAAGGTTTTTTGGGATTAAGTTAATTTTCATGGCAAAGAAGGACTATGCAATGCATCTGATCACTCTTCATAACATTCTGGAGTAGATGCAAACTGCTATTATAAAAACTTAAGCAGCAACTTTTCCAATTTCCAATATTTATGTAATTCTCAAAACTTTTGGCCACGACTGTATGCTGGTGTCCAGTTATGAATATACCTGTCACATTATAACTTTTAATGATTTCAATGTGTCCATCTTTTAATTCCATCATTCTCATTATACAAAAGTGGCACTGCGATGGGTACGTCATTTATGCCTAATTACTCTTACATTTGAGTTGATTTGAAATGATCTAGACCCGTTCTAATGCTGTCTTTTCTCAGGATTTTACTTTTCACTGACAAATTGCTGATTCCCTCTATCATATTTTATGATTCCAGAGCAGAAGAAGAATAGCAGCATGTTCAAGAACACAATAAGTGGTACCGCGATGGGGGCATAACTTACCCCTTGTTGTGCTTATCCTTTTTTGCTATAATATGACCTATAGCCATGATTACGGTGGCTGTTCGCAGGATAGCATTCTCCACAGGCAGATTGCAAATTATCTCTTCACTTCTTGTCTCTTCAGAGAAGAAGAAAATAAACATGTTTAAAGGGGTTGTCCAAGTTATATTTATTGATGACCTATCCTCAGGATAGGTCATCAATATCAGATCGGCGGGGGTCCGACCCCCGGCACCGCCTCCGATCAGCTGTTTGAAGAGAAGGCGTGCGCGGTGTCAGCGCTGCCTCCTCTTCACTGTTTACTTTCTAGCCGTTGCATCTGCAGTGGTGAGCAGGTGTAATTACACCCAAGCCGTCCCATTCATTTCAATAGGAAGGCTTGGGTGTAATTACACCTGCTCACCACTGCAGATGCAACGGCTAGAAGGTAAACAGTGAAGAGGAGGCAGCGCTGACACCGTGCGAGTCTCCTCTTCAAACAGCTGATCGGAGGCGGTGCCGGGGGTCGGACCCCCGCCGATCTGATATTGATGACCTATCCTGAGGATAGGTCATCAATAAATATAACTTGGACAACCCCTTTAAGGACAAAATAAGCGGCACCCTGATGGTTGCTTTGATAGGAACTATATCTCTAACCCTCACGGCTGTTCACAGGATATCACGCTCTTGAGGAAGATTATCGATTATCTGGTCGTGAATATGACACAAATCTCCTGCCACTTTTTTAGGGATAACCCCATACCTAGGAACACCATCAATTGCATCATTTTACCCCATTCAAACCATCAAGAGGAAACTAAACCAGCAAGAAGGAGATTCAGAGGGAGAAGAGGGGAAACAGAAGACACAAAGGCAGACCTCATAAAAAAGTGCAGGATGGACCTCTTAGTGTCTGCTTGTTGGGGCCACACTCACCTATTGCTGGTACTGTTAAGATCTTTAATCTCTCTAGCTACACTATCAATGCCCACCATGTTAAACTACTGGAAGAAGGCCTAGCCTACTGCCCCCCTAATAACACTGACCCCTTCACACTATTTCTGGACCTCCAGCGTTCATCCATAAAGTAACCCTTAGCCGACATTTTCAAATTAAAGAACACAGACATGACAAAAATCCTAATGGCACAGATACACCCGACTAGTTAAGCCCCCCTCCCGGTTCTACCCCACTGAGAACCAGGGACACCTGCTACAGACATACAGTGGTTTAGTCTCCCAGGACTTTAATGCCGTCACCCTCAGTGACCAGGGATGCACCAACCTTAGTGCTCATGAAAAAATAGCCCTCAAACAACTTTAGAGCAACAATCGTATTGTAATCCGACCAGCCAATAAAAATGGGGGAATCATCATTCAGAATCTTGAGTATTTTAAGAAAGAGGCCCCTAATATACTTATAGATACGAAATATTACACCCAATCACTTGTAGATCCTTTCCTATGATCTCTGACGGGATGGAACTCTTGGTGGGACAGGTTCTGGGAGATGGCCTAATCACCAAAGAAGAGAAACAATACCTCACCATTCCGTTCTCTACATGGTCTTACTTCTACCATCTCCCAACAATACACAAGGATGAAAAGAAACCCCCCCCCAGGGTAGGCCTATAATATCAAACACCAATTTTACCACTGGTAACTTGGCCTTGACCTACACCTACACCAGTATGTTACCACACTACCAAGCGATTTAAAGGATTCCACACAGTTTAGGCTTCGTTCACATCACCGTTCAGCCTTTCCATTCTCCTGCTCCGTTTAGGGGCAGGAGAACGTAAAGGACGGATAAGCACATAACTGACACCAAACTGAGTCAAACGGAGCCCTTAGGACCCCATAGACTATAATGTGGTCCGTTATGTTTCCACTCAGAAGATGATTTTTAAGCGGAGACAAAAGTCCTGCATGCACAACTTCTGTCTCCGCTTAAAAATCATCTTCTGAGCGGAAACATAACGTACCTCATTATAGTCTATGGGGTCCTAAGGGCTCAGTTTGGCGTCAGTTATGTGCCTTCTCCGTCCTTTCCGTTCTCCTGCTCCTAAATGGAGCAGGAGAACGGAAAGGCTGAACGGTGATGTGAACGTAGCCTAATTAGGGAACCTGTGTACAGTACAGACCAAAAGTTTGGACACACCTTCTCATTCAAAGAGTTTTCTTTATTTTCATGACTATGAAAATTGTAGATTCACACTGAAGGCACCAAAACTATGAATTAACACATGTGGAATTATATACATAACAAACAAGTGTGAAACAACTGAAAATATGTCATATTTTAGGTTCTTCAAAGCAGCCAACTTTTGCTTTGATTACTGCTTTGCACACTCTTGGCATTCTCTTGATGAGCTTCAAGAGGTAGTCACCTGAAATGGTCTTCACTTCACAGGTGTGCCCTGTCAGGTTTAATAAGTGGGATTTCTTGCCTTATAAATGGGGTTGGGACCATCAGTTGCGTTGTGGAGAAGTCAGGTGGATACACAGCTTATAGTCCTACTGAATAGACTGTTAGAATTTGTATTATGGCAAGAAAAAAGCAGCTAAGTGAAGAAAAACGAGTGGCCATCATTACTTTAAGAAATGAAGGTCAGTCAGTCCGAAAAATTGGGAAAACTTTGAAAGTGTCCCCAAGTGCAGTCACAAAAACCATCAAGCGCTACAAAGAAACTGGCTCACATGCGGACTGCCCCAGGAAAGGAAGACCAAGAGTCACCTCTGCTGCGGAGGATAAGTTCATCCGAGTCACCAGCCTCAGAAATCGCAGGTTAACAGCAGCTCAGATTAGAGACCAGGTCAATGCCACCCAGAGTTCTAGCAGCAGACACATCTCTAGAACAACTGTTAAGAGGAGTCTGTGTGAATCAGGCCTTCATGGTAGAATATCTGCTAGGAAACCACTGCTAAGGACAGGCAACAAGCAGAAGAGACTTGTTTGGGCTAAAGAACACAAGGAATGGACATTAGACCAGTGGAAATCTGTGCTTTGGTCTGATGAGTCCAAATTTGAGATCTTTGGTTCCAACCACCGTGTCTTTGTGCGACACAGAAAAGGTGAACGGATGGACTCTACATGCCTGGTTCCCACCGTGAAGCATGGAGGAGGAGGTGTGATGGTGTGGGGGGGCTTTGCTGGTGACACTGTTGGGGATTTATTCAAAATTGAAGGCATACTGAACCAGCATGGCTACCACAGCATCTTGCAGCGGCATGCTATTCCATCCGGTTTGCGTTTAGTTTGACCATCATTTATTTTTCAACAGGACAATGACCCCAAACACACCTCCAGGCTGTGTAAGGGCTATTTGACCATGAAGGAGAGTGATGGGGTGCTGCGCCAGATGGCCTGGCCTCCACAGTCATCGGACCTGAACCCAATCGAGATGGTTTGGGGTGAGCTGGACCGCAGAGTGAAGGCAAAAGGGCCAACGAGTGCTAAGCATCTCTGGGAACTCCTTCAAGACTGTTGGAAGATCATTTCAGGTGACTACCTCTTGAAGCTCATCAAGAGAATGCCAAGAGTGTGAAAAGCAGTAATCAAAGCAAAAGGTGGCTACTTTGAAGAACCTAGAATATGACATATTTTCAGTTGTTTCACACTTTTTTGTTATGTATATAATTCCACATGTGTTAATTCATAGTTTTGATGCCTTCAGTGTGAATCTACAATTTTCATAGTCATGAAAATAAAGAAAACTCTTTGAATGAGAAGGTGTGTCCAAACTTTTGGTCTGTACTGTATATCGTATCTCCTGATTACGATGGATGTTTCTGCCCTATATTCCAACATTAAACACGACATGGGTCTGGATTGTATAGGGAAATTCCTTAGAAAAGATCACAAAATATCTTTCAACCATTGGACTTTTTTACTTGAATGCCTGGCTTTTATTTTGAATGATAATTATTTTACCTATGCTGATCTGTAACACCTCAGAATGGTATTACAATTCCTACACACTGCTACTGTCTCTAATGAGCTGACCATAATGTCTGTGTATATATTCCAGGTCCTCCTACATTGTGCATTCATAATTTTGCTATGAAACTGTTATGTTTATGTAATGTGCCTGGTTCGCCAGCAGGTGGCAGCGTATATAGCAGAGAGATATTTAAATAGAATGGATCTTACCATTCCATTTTCCCCCTTTTTGGGAGAAGTGGGCTAGTCTCATTTCCTACCAAGGAAGGGGAAGCAGGAAGTGTCTAGTCAGTCTAAGCCAGGGCAGCGTTTGATGCAGATGTATGAAGATGTAGCAGCGAGGGGAGGCTCCGAGAGGGAAGCAGCTCATAGAGCACCATGCCTCCTTATCGATCTCCAGAAAGAGTGTTGTGAGGGGGTCAGCAGCCAAAGGCACCCCACTCCAAAAGTACCAGAACATCCCTAAAGTCCAGTGACCAGACTAAAGCCGAGTTTAGCACAGCAAAGAAGGATAAAGCAGAATATTCAAGTTTGCCTGCCAGTTATCCCCAAACCTGCTGGAACCAAGAGAATCACCACTTATTGTACGGATACAAGTTGATTCAAGTAAAGCTGTTGAACTTTATAAAAGTTTGGACTCGACTATTTCTCCACCATTATTTCCCCCTTTATTGCTTCGAAGCCTAACCCTCGGGAGCAATGGAATCCCGGTAGGAGCACCGTGACACACACATAAAACTATTAAGGCTGCACCGCACCACTCGGCATTCCGATAAACCTGGGACACGCCCTTGGGGGGCGGCAGATTGCAGATCATGGGCAGTAAGGTAGCGCCGGCCTATGCTAATCTTTTCATATATTGTTTTAGGACAATTTTATATGGAAGAATACCGTTTGGGGGAATGCATTGTATTATACAGGAGGTACGTTGTTTTTTTTATGAATCCTTATACTTGTTCCACCAATTTTTAAACTGTAATAACTGGTGCATTTCTTTTGATGATGCCACTTTCTTGTCTCAATTTAGAAAAAAGATTTATTGGAAAGGGAGACCCCAAAAAACTCAACCAAATGCATTAGGCCGCAGCAAGGTCCTCAGCCAAGCACAATGTCTAGTTCCCTCTACCAAATAAAGGTGATCCTAGATGTAACCGCTTTATTACCGCCGACTCATCGAATGCTCTATTCTTGATAAACGCTGGCCTGTTCTGCCTCAGGATCCACACCGGGGAAGATACTCCCCAGAAGTCTGAGCATTACATTCCGCAGGGCCCCTAGCATCAATAATGTCTTGGCCCCTAGTCAACTGAAGCAACACAACCGTATTGACAAACAGATGCCCCCGAGGAGCTTCCGTTGTGGGGAGAGTAGATGCCTATGTTACCAAGATATTGCAGAGTTTATAGCTTCTCATCAGTCATTTATTTAATCCAATGTAAATGTGGCATGCAGAACATGGGTCATACCACCCAACAACTCCATACCCGTGATAACCGGCACCAGCACAACATGAAAGAGGTTGTGTCACTTCAGCAAGTGGCGGTTATCATGTAGAGGAAGTTATTAATACAAGGCACTTACTAATGTATTGTGATTCTCCATATTGCCTCCTTTGCTGGCTGGATTCATTTTTCTATCACATTATACATGGCTAATTTCCATGGTCACGACCACCCTGCAATCCAGCAGCAGTGGTCGTGCTTGCACACTATAGAAAAAAGCACCAGCCTATGTGCGCTCCCACGGTCCCGGCCACTAGAGAGGCCGGCGATTTTTCCTACAGTGTGCAAGCACGACCACCACTGATGGATTGCAGGTTGGTCGTAACCATGGAAACAAGCAGTTTATAAGGTGATGGAAAAATGAATCCAGCCAGCAAAGGAGGCAATATGGAGAATTATTCACTTCCTCTACATGATAAACGCCACTTGCTGAAGTGACACAACCCCTTTAAGAAAGGTTTTGTCAAACAGGGGCTCTGAAGGCACTGCTCTATAGAGGATAGAGGGGGCCCACATGTATTAGCTACATTTACACGACCGTATGTGTTTTGCGGTCCTCAAATTGCGGACCCGCAAAAAAACTGATGATGTCCATATGGCATCGGTTTTTATTTTGGCAGATCCATTGTAACAAGAATAGGACATGTTTCATCTTTCTTGCGATGCTACGGAACGGACGTGTGGATAGCACAGTGTGCTTTTCACTTTGTTTGCGGACCCATTGAAATGAATGGGTCCACATCCTATCTGCAAAAAAAATAAAAAGGAACGGACAAGGAAACAAAATACGTTCGTGTGAATGTAGCCTAACAGTCCTTCCCATTGACCATGTACCCCCCCCCCTCCCCCACTTATAACCGCTACGAAGTACTCAGACGAGATCTTTAGGATGTATGACATATGTTCATCAGTCCCCGTGGTCTTCATGAGATATCCGAAACCATTTCATACATTTATTTTATAACACTTTTATAATTTCCTGTTTCAGTTTGTTTTTTCACACACAGGACTCTGCTGACCTCTAGTGGTCACTTTGTATCCGGGCCTTCGGTGAGTATCCCTTGTATATGTGACTCCTCTAACCCTATTAACCACGTCCATCCCAGGTGCATTTCTAACTTTAACTTCACTACTGAACACAACTGTACTAATAATTGTATTTTATTATATTTTATCATTTTTATATGTTTTACGTATATATACATATATTCATTTATTAATTTTTTTAAATCTGTTTATACTAATGATACATGTATTTATTCATTTGTACTGTTTCGCACATTCCCACCCCTACTGGTTTCTCACCATTATGTCTTTTTAAAGACTGTACTCACCCTCACTTGTATGATGTTTCTTGGTCTGATGAAGGGGCCAGTTCGGCCCCAAAACGCGTCACCAGTGAAGATAATGACTTTTAAAAATACCGCTTTTTCTGGACCTTGACCTGATGGCTCCGCAGCTCATCCCATATCAGCTTCATCTAGAGGGGGGATGACTGTATATGACTCTGGGTGTTGCGCTCGCCATACCCTAGCGGGCCTACCGATGTGCGCTGCTCTATGTTTTGTTCCTTTCTGGTCATTTATTGAGATTCCAGAAAACAAAAAGAAAGGGTGCAGGTTCAAAAACACATTGTGGGGCCAGTGCTCTGTGTAGACATCAGTCTAACTTTATGTAGTAAAATAATTCTACGTCCCGCGGCACGTGGTATCGAATGGTGGTCGTTGCCTTTTATTTCTGACGCAGAATTAGATTGTAGGACCCTTCTGGGAGCATCACATGTTTTCTCCATTAAATGCTGCTCTATCGTGAGAATACACTGTGGGGAAGGCTTGTGGGCGTCATGGCAAACATTAGAGTATTCAAGTACCTCCATGGCCAGGTTCTACCCCAAGAATCATCTCCTTTACCGAGAGCTAATGTTTAACCCAGCATATCCCACCAGAAGTCAGGAGGAGCACCGTCCCGAACAGGAGACAGGCAGACATCAGGGCCACAAAACTCAAATACACTAGCCGGGTCAGTATCAAAAAATTGTTAGAAAAACACAAGTAGCCGACTACAAGGACCAGAAGGACCTGCTGCTCATTCACCGAGAGATGGGAGCAGAGCCCTTATGAGGGTTATGATCTTTGTCCATTGGTGGGAGAAACACAATATTGGCATGCACCAGCCCTTTAGGATGCTAGAGACTGCAAGGACTTGTGTGTCCAGCAGGGGGCAGAAGAAGAGGAGGTGCAGGAGAACAGACTGGAGACAGCAGAGCATCCAAGTACCCATCCAATAAACCATAACCAACATCTCCAAACCTGTCCATTCTGACCTATATATAGTACTGTCATAGTGTCCAATTAAATGCCGCTATGTAGCAAGCTTTTATATACTGATACCAGTCCACAAAGAAAAGTGCCATATAATATCCAGATAAAAGTCCAATAAAGGGCTGATATAAAGATATAAGACTGCCTATATAGCATCATCCCATGACCATATGGATAGTAACTATATAATGTCGTAGTGTGCCTATATACAGGGTAACAATATACTGCCATACCATGACCATATACAGTACAGACCAAAAGTTTGGACACACCTTCTCATTCAAAGAGTTTTCTTTATTTTCATGACTATGAAAATTGTAGATTCACACTGAAGGCATCAAAACTATGAATTAACACATGTGGAATTAGATACATAACAAAAAAGTGTGAAACAACTGAAAATATGTAATATTCTAGGTTCTTCAAAGTAGCCACCTTTTGCTTTGATTACTGCTTTGCACACTCTTGGCATTCTCTTGATGAGCTTCAAAAGGTAGTCACCTGAAATGGTCTTCACTTCACAGGTGTGCCCTGTCAGGTGTAATAAGTGGGATTTCTTGCCTTATAAATGGGGTTGGGACCATCAGTTGTGTTGTGGAGAAGTCAGGTGGATACACAGCTGATAGTCCTACTGAATAGATTGTTAGAATTTGTATTATGGCAAGAAAAAAGCAGCTAAGTAAAGAAAAACGAGTGGCCATCATTACATTAAGAAATGAAGGTCAGTCAGTCCAAAAAATTGGGAAAACTTTGAAAGTGTCCCCAAGTGCAGTCACAAAAACCATCAAGCGCTACAAAGAAACTGGCTGACATGCGGACCGCCCCAGGAAAGGAAGACCAAGAGTCACCTCTGCTGCGGAGGATAAGTTCATCTGAGTCACCAGCCTCAGAAATCGCAGGTTAACAGCAGCTCAGATTAGAGACCAGGTCAATGCCACACAGAGTTCTAGCAGGAGACACATCTCTAGAACAACTGCTAAGAGGAGTCTGTGTGAATCAGGCCTTCATGGTAGAATATCTGCTAGGAAACCACTGCTAAGGACAGGCAACAAGCAGAAGAGACTTGTTTGGGCTAAAGAACACAAGGAATGGACATTAGACCAGTGGAAATCTGTGCTTTGGTCTGATGAGTCCAAATTTGAGATCTTTGGTTCCAACCACCGTGTCTTTGTGCGACGCAGAAAAGGTGAACGGATGGACTCTACATGCCTGGTTCCCACCGTGAAGCATGGAGGAGAAGGTGTGATGGTGTGGGGGTGCTTTGCTGGTGACACTGTTGGGGATTTATTCAAAATTGAAGGCATACTGAACCAGCATGGCTACCACAGCATCTTGCAGCGGCATGCTATTCCATCCGGTTTGCATTTAGTTGGACCATCATTTATTTTCCAACAGGACAATGACCCCAAACACACCTCCAGGCTGTGTAAGGGCTATTTGACCATGAAGGAGAGTGATGGGGTGCTGCGCCAGATGACCTGGCCTCCACAGTCACCGGACCTGAACCCAATCGAGATGGTTTGGGGTGAGCTGGACCGCAGAGTAAAGGCAAAAGGGCCAACAAGTGCTAAGCATCTCTGGGAACTCCTTCAAGACTGTTGGAAGACCATTTCAGGTGACTACCTCTTGGAGCTCATCAAGAGAATGCCAAGAGTGTGCAAAGCAGTAATCAAAGCAAACGGTGGCTACTTTGAAGAACCTAGAATATGACATATTTTCAGTTGTTTCACACTATTTTGTTATGTATATAATTCCACATGTGATAATTCATAGTTTTGATGCCTTCAGTGTGAATCTACAATTTTCATAGTCATGAAAATAAAGAAAACTCTTTGAGAAGGTGTGTCCAAACTTTTGGTCTGTACTGTATATGGTAACAATATACTGCCATACCATGACCATATGAATGATATAAATGACATGTAGTACCCGGGTACACAGCGGTACAGATGCAGTCGTTCTGGTTTCTTGTGTAAAATGAAAAATACAAAGTTACAAAACCACAAACAGAAAAGAGAACCTGGAAGCGACGCGCCGCACATTCATCTGTCACCTGACCTACTGCTATAGGGGGTGACAACGCTTCTTCACTGCATGTGGACGTGTCAGTCTTCACTGTGAACGTGGTGTTCTATTCTGCCTTGCATTATCCCGCTCTCCCCTGTTAATTAAAGATGACTTTATTATTCCTTGTAGATTTTGTAGTTTTTTTCTCTGCACTCACCAACGACCTACAGTAAATGATGTACGTATGACCTGCAGCAAGTAAGACCACAGGAAAATGAATACCGCCATCCCACGTCGAGGACACGTGAGCGCTACATGGTCAGCCATGTCTCGTCCCATAATACAGCAATCATACAATGTGACGATCAGGAAATGTTTGACCTGTTGCCCCCAATATGTACAATGCTGAGCAGCTGGCGGGACGTCGGGTCCTTTGGTGCCTCCGCTGGGAGATCACTGCTCCCACCCATGAGCCCTCAGGATGTCCATGTGGAGTTTCATCTTATTTTGGATACACTCAGCTTTAATAAGAAACACACAAAGTAATAGAAAAGAAACCCACCCCAGTCTGTACCGTCTGCTGAGCGCAGCCCGGTGAGAGGGGGCTGCAGACATATCATTACCATCGCTGGTATTATTTTGGGGGCAGAATTTTGAAGCAACTTGGCGAGTGGGGCACTTTTTTGCTATAATTTTTTATACTATTTTTGGGGCACTGTTGTTTTGTCACTGCCTGGGGGCAGCAGGTATTGTAATGGTAGTAGCAACAGCATGCCAGTGTTAAAGGATGGAGGGGATGTTGGGCGGAGAATCCAAAGGGTGGAAAATCCAAAGTTGCCGTCATAGTGGTCTGGGCCAGATGCCCAATGTCTCCCATGAGGCTCCCTTTTGCCTGCTCCTTCCGGACGCTACAAGACCAGAAGTGTGATGTCCCGCCTGTGGTGACACCCACTGCTGTCCCTATTGATTGGCCTCAGCAGTGACGTGTCCCCAAGCAGCACATGACCTCTGAGCCTTGTCCTACACCGCAGAGATCTGGAACTCCATTTGGAGTTTCCAGTTCAGACTGGACTTGAGCGATCTTCCAGATGCCCTTAAAGACCCGATAACTTTATTTACTAAGGTATCGAGAAAGTAAGGGAAGCCCACGGGTAAAACACAGAGAGAAGGCCTCAGTCAGAAGAGACATAGCAAAGGAATGATCACAAATCATTGATCCGCAGTGAGGTCCTGGAGGTCCCCTCCCCAAAACCCACCAGATTATAAATATACCAGCATTAGACCCTGTGATCCTTCCAGGAGTCCAGTCTGATGAGTGTTACAAGGGATCTTCTCCTCTAAGACCCTGACCCTGGTGTAGAAGACAAGAGACGGCAGTATGTTCGAGGAAGATGTCGTTTTATTGTGACATAAAGAAAAGCAAGAAAAGAGATACAAAAATGTAATAAAAGCATAAAAATCTTTTTGTAAAAGTGATAATAGCAACAGAAAACCTGGACATTAATTATTTCCATAGTTTAACTGACGTAATTTATTTTTGCAAAAAGAAAGTTTAAAATTCATTTTTTTTTTTAAATTGCCAAACAGTATTTGTAAGGCTCGATGTTACTGGAGAGCAGGGGCTGGAGTTTCTCCTCGTGCTGATTCTGGTAGGACGAGCGTCTATGATGGAGATGACGCGAGGATACACAGGAGAAGTGATATCACCACCGGAGATGACAGGATCCTCATCCCTGAGAGTGAAAACTTCAGAACATTAGTACAAAATGTGTAAGAGTAGCCGTCCTCCCCACCCCCTCCAAATAAAATAACAGCTTCTGTGTGACCACAGCCGCCACCTCCTTCTCCACTGAGTCTTCACCTGATCGTATGCCGCGTGGGGCAGTCAGGTGAAGTACATATTGGTTGGCATAAGGTACACAACAAAGGATTTGGACCAGTAGTCAAACTTAGTTTTTTTTTACAGAAGGGGCACAATATTAGCCAATAAAGATACAGTTACAAATTAAGCTCCACCCCTGAGGAGCTTATGAAAGAAAAAGGAGCGGAGATGAATCTATGAACTTGATACTCCGGCTTCCATGGGTGTGAATCTAGAATGTAACCTTAGTGTTTTGGATTGGATGGATCCCTTCAGTCACCTTAGGGTCAGTTTGCTCTGGGAAGATCACATCTACAGTTACACGGACCTTAGTTTATAGATGTTTGTATAAGTTTTGGGATTTTGTGCACGTGGTGGTTTCTTGGTCTTAACTCTTTTTATTTGTTGAACTACCGGAGTCATATTTTTGTGGCATTTTTTGGAACAACACATAGGGCTCAAATTATAGTTCTTTATTTAAATTAGCAAATTGACACAAAATTAATGATTAAAATAAGTTCCCTGACAGAGATTGGGTAATTCTTTTTGCATTTGTTTCGGCTGAATCAGTCGACCGACTCATCTCGTGTCTGAATAGATTCCACCCCAGTAGAAAGTGCTCCAATTGGCCTGAAAAGTCACTCTGAGGTCTCCTAGGACTCATATTTCTTCCCTCATGTTTCAAATTTTTTCTATTTTTATTAATTTCTCTCTATCTCTCCGAAATTAAATAACCCAAAATTCTGATTCTGATCCAACTAAAATTTTTACAAAATTCTGAATCGTCCCTCGATCACCCCCCTCATCCCTCCTGGTATTTGAAAAACATTGAAATATAAATTAGGTTTCTGCATTTCTTTTGGTTCTTTTGATACCTAATACTTATTTTAACAGGTGAACGGGTCAACCATGGAGACGGTTTGGGTTTGCGTTGCCTGTTTTTATTTTTACGTTTTTGCTCATTGACTGTTATGTATTTCTAGAAACAGAAGACTTGATGAACCTCTTCTGTCTTCTCATCTGGGTCTCCCGGTATCTCTGACAGTCGGGCACTCGACCTATTCCTGTTAGACGGCTGGACCATTACATCTTGAGGTGTGGTTGCAGACAAGGACCTGTTCTGCCCGCCATAACAAGATGGTGGGCAGTTGTTAATGAGATGACTTGCACCAATGTTATAGAGTCCTCAAGCGCAAGGCTACAAGCGCATGCACTACAATGCATGGGGCCAGTGTAACCAGAAGATGGACAACATTGACTAATGCCAATAAGGAATCTGGGAATGGAGCATGTGACTAAAAGTGGAGATCGTCCGAATCCCTCTGTCCACCTTGAGGTACATCACAAGTACACAAGGTATAGAGTGAGCTCTGGGGCCGAAAAACCTCCTACACACAGTGGCTACCAGCTGCCTTATAACACCCACCTGCTGTGGTCGGGGTACCTCCACAAATGCCATGGTCAATAAAGATATTGACATATGACCAGTTAGAAAGAGGAGAGTCCCCTCCCGCTGTCCATCACTCCACAACTCAATCGCGGGGATTTGAGCAGTTGCCCTTTTAGCAGTGTTATTATACCAGTAGCAGTGAAATCACAATACACTGCAAACAGATGTATTGCAGTGTATTATACAAGAGATCACAGGTTCAAGTCCCTTAAGGGGACTGAAAAAAAAAAGTTAAAACATGTTAAAGTTTTTAAGAATATAAAAAAAAATAATGTTAAACATTGAAAAAAATCTATTCCTATTTATTATATAAGGGGAAAAATGGGACAAATGAAAAATAAAGTTCACCCTGTGAAAAGGAAGCACAAATAATGGGTGTCAGACTGCAGTGAAAAAGAAATTCTAATTTTTATATTTATTTTTTTAAAGTTTTTAGTAATGCATAATGTGAAAGATGGAAAGTTCCAGACTCACCTTCACTCTCAACACAGGAACTGGACCGACCCCCTGCAACAGCAACAATAGAGATGAGACACAAATAATGGCACCAGAGAATTCCCACCACTAGGGGAGCTGTATAATGTGCTCACACCTACAGTTATGGGCTGCATTAATGGTGGCAATGCCGTGCTCGTTTTATCTAAGAGTTTTTCTGTATATGTATGCACACAGTGTCTCCACCAGCAGAATAGTGAGTGCAGCTCTGGAGTATAATACAGGATAAGTAATGTAATGTATGCACACAGTGTCTCCACCAGCAGGTTAGTGAGTGCAGCTCTGGAGTATAATACAGGATGTAACTCAGGATCAGTACAGGATAAGTAATGTATGTACACAGTGACTGCACCAGCAGAATAGTGAGTGCAGCTCTGGAGAATAATACAGGATGTAACTCAGGATCAGTACAGGATAAGTAATGTAATGTACACAGTGACTGCACCAGCAGAATAGTGAGTGCAGCTCTGGAGTATAATACAGGATGTAACTCAGGATCAGTACAGGATAAGTAATGTAATATACACAGTGACTGCACCAGCAGGATAGTGAGTGCAGCTCTGGAGTCTAATACAGGATGTAACTCAGGATCAGTACAGGATAAGTAATGTATGTACACAGTGACTGCACCAGCAGAATAGTGAGTGCAGCTCTGGAGTATAATACAGGATGTAACTCAGGGTCAGTACAGGATAAGTAATGTATGTACACAGTAACTGTACCAGCAGAATAGTGAGTGCAGCTCTGGAGTATAATACATATATGTGCAGTATATGGGGTTCAGGGTGTCTGGGCTTTTATGAAGTTGTGATTCTCACATTTCTGTAGGTATTCACAGTTGTAGTGATGACATCTCTTCTTGGTCGTCTTAAGAATATATCTTTGGTTATTTCCTTCTTTGGTATAGTTGGTCACTTGCAAAATTTCATCCACGGGTATCAGAATCTCCTCCTGTTTTGGTTTGTAAGAAAACTTTTTAACATCAACCCCAAAGCAGCTGGAGATGGTGAAAAATGTGTCTTTCCCAAAATTTTCTGCAACTCTCTTGTTGGTGGAGCTGGAGGAAAATTGCCCAAATCGAATATTTTCCCCTATGGTGGGCTGATTGAAATGCACCCCTCTCAATCCCCTATAAACCTCCCATGGCTTCCACCAGCAGCTGCTCCTCAGGAGCCTCACGCCTCGTGTAAGGAAGAAGTGCAGAGAATGGTATTTGAATGTGGATGGATTGAAATCTCTCACTGCCCTGTTAAAGTTGGAGAAGACTTTGCTGTCATTGTTGGTGTAGGCCATAATGGCTATGCCGTACTCATCTTTGAATCCCCGGGGTACACTAAGTCTCATTGTCCGCCATCTGCTTGTTGCATTGTCCCAAGTGACACCAAATTCTTTATCCTTCTTTTCTTCATTTAGCAGTTTAGTTATCACTTCTTCCTCCATTTCATCAGTGCATCCTTCATACTGGTCATCGAAGGCATCGACGGACATATCCAGGATAAAAGTTTGTGTCTGTAATAATAGAAATATAAGAAAGTGTTCTTAGGCAGCCATTATGGGGCCACTGGAGAGGGAGTCTGTGAACCTAGGAAGGGATTTCCTTCTCGAGAGATGCAGCAAGGATACCAAGCAAGGAAGAGGGGAAGCGAGCTGACAACGGGATTGGATTAGTATACCGGAACACTAAAAGACCCTCTGGTAGGCCACAATAATGGACCCCAAAACCAATGTGCCCTCTACGACTGTACACTTGGTGGTCATTGTCAATAAAATGGTTAATGTAACGTAAGGTCTGTATCCCTCGTGGTTTAGAGCAGTGAAGGGGTCAAGGCCTGTATTCCCGGTGATTAAGGACAGTAGAAGAGTTAATGTTTGCACCTCTGGTAGCTAAGAACAGTAAAGTGGATGATGTTTGAATTCCTGGTGGTCTATGGCAGTAAAGACTGAAGAAGGGAAGAAAGCTACAGGGAACCGCGGGGGCCGTCATTCACACTATCCGATGAGCGGTTCCCTGCATCTCTCTTCTGGTCTTCTGATTACCTGGCGATTGCTTCAGCAGTGCTGGCCAAGAACCAAGGCCGCAGCCTAGGACCCCCGTTTTCTGTACGGGCGTTGAATATTAACAGCAAGGCAAAAGCAGCTGACATCAGCTATAGGTAAGCAAATGACCTCTCTTCATATATCCTACACATGAGGCGCTGCCTCCCTTCTTTTATATGGCAGGTTTTAGTGTCAGTTTCTCTAGTGGTCTAGGGAAGTGAAGTGGTTACCGACAATATTCCTGGTGGTCATGAGCAGTAAGGGGGTTAATATCAATATTCCTGGTAGTCTCCGGCAGCAATTCAGTTAATATCTAGACATGGAGGTCTAGAACAGCCAGAGGGTTAATTCAAGAATCTCGGGTGGTCTTGAGCACTGTGTAGGAGTTAATGTAAACATCGCTGGTGGTCTAGGCAGTTAATAGGTTAATTTATCAGTATACCTGGTGGTCCAAGACAGTGTGAGGGCTAATCATCGTATCCCTAGTGGTCAAAGAAAGTTCAGCTTTAGATAATCCTACCCCTGACTGCTTGTGCACCAGCAACAGATATGACACCTCATCGTGATAGTCTTATTCTCTGTGATCTCCTCTGATGGTTAAGGCATCTTCTAAAATTCTAGATAATTTCGTCCTTGTTTTCTACATCCAAAAGGTCTTCATTAATGCTGCAACCCAATAAATGGTCCCAACTATGGGTCTATCAGACAGACTTCTGCTTTTATCATCCTATAGGTGACCCCTCCGAATAAGCTATTATGGGAGATCTGCCCGAGTTCTAGTCTGGATATTTTCTTTGATTTATGGCTATAAACCTAAAAGGTGAAGCTTCGGTTAATCCCAACATCCAACCCTCCCCATGTCTCCACAGGGTCCAGGAGCTCAGATATAGGGAGCTGTTTGGTAAGTTCTCACAATTAGGGGGAAAAATTATTGACTTAGCAGAACATTAAGTCAAGGGCTTAAAAAGTATTCACACCCTGTACCTCATACTCACAGTGGATTCAACACTTAAAATGTCAAAATGTCATAATTTGTATAAATTTTGAACCATATATTCAGAAATGACCTTTGCTAGCCTTTATAAGTGTGCTGCTTGTACTCAATTGAGGACAAATCTAGGAATCATGGCAAGTTCTTACCTGAATGCTGACCACCAAACATAGAAGAATGTATCCGCCCCCGAGGAACATCATGATGGTCTCTGCAGTGAAAAAAGAGCAAAGATGTGACATTACTACTGGTTGGAGCACTGGCCCATTTCATATATGGTTGCTATGCAATTGCTCTGTGGGAGGGTGTGAATACTTTTGTTCCTACAGTAAATAAAGCATTACAGGAACTTCTCCATTAGCTTGAGGAGCCGCAGTGAAATTATGAAATGCCAGATCGTCCAGTAAATTTCTAATAATTCAGCACAAGACTATACGGAGCTCCATTCGATTCATAACCCAGTGGGTTTGCCTAGTGTGAAATAATTTGTTCTATAAGGCTATATTCACATCACATTTCAGCCCACAGCAGCCATCTTATTTTCCAATACCACTAAAGACAAGAAACATCCATTGCCATCCTCCTCATCCAGACTTACTAGTGTTAGCTTAGCCTTATAGAATATATATTCATGTACATTGATATGATATACTAAATGTAACCTGCATTTCATCTTGTGCTATAATGGGTCATAGTACATTGCCATGTGCTACCGGCCAGTGCATTGCTTCCCTTCTGTTTTCAGTTTACCTATTCCTTACAATAAAAGTTAAAGTTGGACGTCCCTCCTGTGTGACTGAATTGTTAGAAGGAGCGTAGCAGTCTGTCAACTTATGCTTCCCTTAAACATAAAGAGGACAGAACAGGGCGGATAAAGCAGGTTCCCTTCATTTTCCCAACAGGCTCCCTCATAGTCCCCACAGGATCCCTTCATCTTCCCCACAGGCTCCCTCATAGTCCCCACAGGCTCCTTCATATTCCCCACAGGCTCCCTTTATCTTCCCCACAGGCTCCATTCATCTTCCTCACAGGCTCCTTTCATCTTCCCCACAGGTTCCCTTCATCTACCCCACAGGTTTGCGTTATCTTCCCCACAGGTTTCTTTCAGCTTCTACCCAGGTTCCCCTCATTATCCCCAAAGGTTTTCCTCCTTTTCCCCACAGGCTCCTTTTATCTTCTCCACAGGTTCCCTTAATCTTCCTGACAGGTTTCCCTCATTATCCCTAAAGGTTTTCCTCGTCTTCCTCACAGGCTCCTTTCATCTTCCCCACAGGCTCCTTTCATCTTCCCCATAGGTTCCCTTTATCTTCCCCACAGGTTTGCGTTAACTTCCCTACAGGCTCCTTTCATCTTAACCACAGACTCCCTTCATCTTTCCCACAGGTTGCCTTCATCTTCCTCACAGGCTCCTTCATCTTCCCCATTGGTTCCTTTCATCTTCCCCACAGGTTCCCTTCTTCTTCCCCACAGGCTCCTTTCATCTTCCCAGCACACTCTCTTCATTATCCCTCACAGTGTTGACTACATCACACCCATATTCTTCTATCTTCCACACAGGTTCCCCTTATCTTCCGTAGGTGAAACAAAATCTCCTTTATTGAGCAACTGCAAAAACTTATATACAGAAAGTGATCAGATGAAACTGTAATCCCATCACATCCCCCTTCCCCTCCCCAGACATTCTGTCTGTACCACACCACAGGGGTCCACCTGCTAAAATAGCTCCAGACAGTCCTAGCAGGAGCCTGGCCAAAATGTCATTGTCCTGAGCTCTTTCAGAGTACAATGGGGGATAATGAAATGAGGATGCAGACAGTCTTTTGATAACAAGTTACACAATATAACATTATTACACATATCCAACACCAATACACATTTAACTCAAACTGATTACCATGTCATCACATAGCTCCCCCAAGTTAAAGGATGGCAGACCTGGAGAGACCCTCTATGGGTCCACTTGGGGATGTACATGTTAGTCACCCTTCCAGTTCTGTTTGCCGAGATAGTCCATCAGCATTCGCATTGTGTTTCCCAGGCCGGTATTAGATTGTGAAACGGCTGTAGGGACAAGCTCCACCGCAACAGCCGTCCATGTTCGCAAACATCCGGTTCAACCAAACAAGGAGGATCTCCAAAATCCTAGGTCCGTAGTTGCTAGAAAGGAGGCTGGCCCTCAGGCTTCTCCATCAGCCGCAGTGACGGTTAAGTCCGTCACATTTCTCTCCTCCCAACAGTAGACTAACCAGATACCAGACCTCCAACTGGTCTGGACCTGTGTTAGTCAGACAAGATAAATCCAAAACCTCTTCCAACTGGTCCGCTTGACTGCTGCAGGAGAGTGATGCCCCCCATATCATTTCCTGGGTAAACACACTGTCGCTGGGGAGAGATGTTGCCTACCTCTTCTCCCTGGGTCTCCATCTGCCAATGGGGGGAGATCTCGGCTACCTTTTCTCCCTGGAACCCCCTGTGCCGCTGGGGAGAAAGGTCAGCTACTTCTTCTCCCTGGGTCTCTATCTGCCGCTTGGGAGAGAGATCGGCTACCTCTTCTCCCTGGGTCTCCATCTGCCACTGGGGAGAGAGTTCGGCTACCTCTTCTCCCTGGAACGCCCTCTGCCTCTGGGGAGAGAGGTCAGCCCCCTCTTTTCCCTGGGTCTGCATCTGCCACTGGGGAGAGAGGTCAGCTACCTCTTCTCCCTGGAACGCCCTCTGCCGCTGGGGAGAGAGGTCAGCCACCTCTTCTCCCTGGGTCTCCATCTGCCTCTGGGGAGGGAGGTCGGCTACCTCTTCTCTCTGGGTCTCCATCTGCTGCTGGGGAGGGAGATCGGCTACCTCTTCTCCCTGGAACGCCCTCTGCCGCTGGGGAGAGAGGTCAGCCACCTCTTCATCTTGGGTCTCCATCTGCCACTGGGGAGGGAGGGAGGCTACCTCTTCTCCCTGGGTCCCCATCTTCTGCTGGGGAGGGAGATCGGCTACCTCTTCTCCCTGGGTCTGCATGTTGCTCTCTGGCTGGGGATTTGTACCAGCCGTCAAGCATCCCTGTAGATCTGGTGCAGAGACCACATTCCCATCCGCACCATTGGAGTTAGGTGTGCTGTCCTCCTGTGGTTGGTGAGAGAGACCGGTTGTCTCCTCTCCCTGCAAAACATACTGCCACTGGGGAGCAGGACCGACTGTCCCTACTAACTGAACCTCCGGCTGCTGTTGGGGATCTGGGCCGACCACCCAGCATCCCTATAGGGCTGGTGGAGAGACCTTGGTTCCATCTCCACCTGCCATATGGAGTTTACCCCAGCACCCATCTATCAGGTCCCCTAAGGTCTCCTACTTTCGTAGTTGGTAACGTGGAAATGGGGTTGGCCACCATCTCTCCCAGAAGCTTCAGGGGGGCTATGGGTGCGGGCAGAGGCTAACAGCACTCTGCCCTGTTGCCAGCTCTTCTGCTGGGAAGTAAACTGCCAGTTTGGTGGCCTTGCAGAGAGTCTCCAGGGTCACTTATTGTTGTAGGCAGAGGCCTGTGGAGCTTTGCCCTGATGACAACTCTTCAGCTGGGACTAATAGTTCCATGACATCTGTGGTTCCTGGGACTTGCTGTTGAGCAATGTCGAACAGTCTTTAGTATGCCTGTTCCAGTTCCAATTCCTGTGTAAGTAAAAAGTCCAAATCAGTCCTCAATCCGAGCTCACTGGGGAGTTCCAACTCCCTAAAATCGCGTATGTCCTCCCTTCTCCACTCCTGTGCACTCCCAAATTGTGGATCCTCCTGGAGTGCCTCAAATATAAGTCCGCCGAAGTCGTAGACCTCTGTGGGATCATTGTTCTCCAGCCAGGGACACAATTGGTTGACATACCACTGTAGCGCCCGATACCCATCATCCAGCATCACTTCCGTTTGAAGCAGCTCATCCATCTCTGATAGTCATTCCTCCCGGGACTGCTCTCCTAGGAAAGGAACACGCAAGTCCCATTGTTGCCAGTATCGTTCATGAGATATAGGGAGGACCTTGCCACAATAGTGCTGCTGCAATTGAAGAGTCTCCCTCCAGATCTTCCGGCGCAAAGTGTCTCTCCTTCTCAGCCTGTCCTGGGCAGAACCAGGATTCTGGAGCTGGGCCAGAGCTTCCATGGTTGTAGGCAACTGTGGCTCTTCTCCGATGTCAGCAGAAAACCTGGTCCCGGTGGTGGTTTGAATGTCTCCTTAGGAAGGAAGAGCATCCCACTGCTTGCCACCAATGTGACGGATCCCCAGTACTCAGGAAGAGTATGTCCGCCTCTGTATTCTTCCTTACTCAGGCGATATTGCAAACCACTGATCTGTAGCTCCCAGTTTCCCCAGTCACTGGTCGAGACTCAGTGTAGGTAAAATAAAGTCTGCTTTATTGAGCAACTGCACAAACTTATATACAGAAAGGGATCAGATGAAACTGTAATCCATCACATCCCTTTTCTTTTCCCCAGACATTCTGTCCGTACCACACCACAGGGGTCCACCTGCTAAAATAGATCCAGACAGTCCTAGCAGGAGCCTGGCCAAAATGTCATTGTCCTGAGCTCTTTCAGAGTACAATTGCAGATAACGAAGGGGGGTGCTGACAGTCTTTTGATAACAAATTACACAGTATAACATAATTACACATATCCAACAATAGCTCCTCCAAGTTAAAGTATGACAGACCTGGTGAGACGCTCTACGGGTCTACTTGGGGATGTCCATGTTAGTCACACTTCCAGTTCTGTTTGGTGAGATAGTCCATCAGCATTCACATTGTGTTTTCCAGGCCGGTATTAGATTGTGAAAGTGAACGGCTGTAGGGACAGGCTCCACCGCAACAGCCGTCCGTGTGCCCTGGACACCTGGTTCAACCAAACAAGGGGGATCTCCAAAATCCTAGGTCAGTAGTCGCTAGGAAGGAGGCCGGCCCTCAGGCTTCTCCAGCAGTCCCTGTTACGGTTCAGTCCATCACAATTATGATCTAAGAGGAGGAGGAGATGACAGACCCCTACCCTATACCAGGCACTGCTAGTAGACATGGTAGGAGTAGAAAGAGTAAGACTAGTAAATGGTGGTGGAACCTTTCTTCCATAGTGGCATACTCCCTCGCCTGGTTGGCAGCATCAAAACCATGAAAAAGAGTTGGCAACTAGATGATTAGATGATGCTTCTGAGAAGACCGCTTTTTGTATTCTTTTTTTACACCTTTGCATCGAGAAGCCAAATGTGCTCATTGTCAGATCTATGCTCCAACCACGTGGGAAAACAGGAGGATGACATCTGTGCTGTGTTCCCCCTGCACTGCACTCCCACTGCACCTGCTGAGATATGACCAGCACTACTGCCTGTCTTGTGAATGTCTAATTCAGTGTATAATAGAAAATGCTGTAATATTAAGTGTTGTCACAAGATGTCGCTGTTGTTGTGCATGCTATAGAGCTTATAAAAAGCTACTGGCAGGAAGTGAGTCAATGTGTAGCTGAAGCCACATGGCAGGCAGAGCACCCTGTTACTGAGGAGAAAAGAGAATTTGGGTGGAGGAGGTTCCAGTGAAAGGGACCCACAAAGGGGAGCTTCACAGGAGTGTGTAAACAGTGCTGCAGCTTCAGAGAGGCATGTCATTGATGAAATTGGTGCAGCAAGCTCCTCTTAGCCCGTGAGGGATGCGTCTGAGGAGATGAGACATGGAGAGACTAAAAACTGTGAGGACAGAGGACTGCAATGTGAGAAATAGGAACTCTGTGATGGAGGTGGAGAGGAACTTGTCTTGTTGCTGTCTTCGATGCTGCATGCAGTGAATGTTTTATTGTGCTGTGTGCCCCTGTACTATGTGAGGTCATAGTGTACTATGGTGAGATGCTGGGCTGCGATAAATAACAAAACCCTATCTTAGAGGAGGTGCCAGGGTTGGCAGGGGCACTGAGGAACTTGATGCTGACTTAAGTCACCTTTACATTGCTCAATTGAGTAGACAATTGTCGGGAAGGAAACAATAGTCTGCTTGTCAGTGAAGGAGAACGCTGCATTTCCAGTATGGGGAGGAGAGAACGCAAAGGCCATCGCTTGTCCTCACACAGAAGCATTGTTATCCGGCAGTAGAGAGTGATTAGATGGCGCAGGAAAGATCTGATAGACTGTATAAGGTAAGAGGAAAGCCTCTTGCTGGTCTACAGAATGTAACTACACTACCGGAAAATGAGAAGGGAACAACTGGAAAACGTAACGCAATTGAGAGGAGACTAACCAAGATATAAAGTGCTAGTGATACTTGGTCACTGGTCACACAACCAAGGCGGTGGTGCCCCATTTATTTTGGGGTCTGTAGCAGGGATCATGTTGATGTCACATTAACACTGAGTGGCATCTCCCCTTGCTGCAGTACAGGATGTCACTCTGGTATGACATGGGTCATACAGATGCTGGATATCCTCCTGTGGCGGCGGTCATACAGATGCTGGATATCCTCCTGTGATGGCGGTCATACAGATGCTAGATATCCTCCTGTATCGGCGGTCATACAGATGCTGGATATCCTCCTGTGGTGGCGGTCATACAGATGCTGGATATCCTCCTGTGACGGCGGTCATACAGATGCTGGATATCCTCCTGTGGCGGCGGTCATACAGATGCTGGATATCCTCCTGTGATGGCGGTCATACAGATGCTAGATATCCTCCTGTTGTGGCGGTCATACAGATGCTGGATATCCTCCTGTGGCGGCGGTCATACAGATGCTAGATATCCTCCTGTGGCGGCGGTCATACAGATGCTGGATATCCTCCTGTGGCGGCAGTCATACAGATGCTAGATATCCTCCTGTTGTGGCGGTCATACAGATGCTGGATATCCTCCTGTGGCGGCGGTCATACAGATGCTAGATATCCTCCTGTGGCGGCGGTCATACAGATGCTGGATATCCTCCTGTGGCGGCGGTCATACAGATGCTAGATATCCTCCTGTGACGGCGGTCATACAGATGCTAGATATCCTCCTGTGACGGCGGTCATACAGATGCTAGATATCCTCCTGTTGTGGCGGTCATACAGATGCTGGATATCCTCCTGTGGCGGCGGTCATACAGATGCTAGATATCCTCCTGTGGCGGCGGTCATACAGATGCTGGATATCCTCCTGTGGCGGCGGTCATACAGATGCTAGATATCCTCCTGGGGTCATTCCAAGCTCTTTCACCTTGGAGCTAAGGTTTAGAGAAGGTGGTTGTTGGCTGCTGCACATGGGAGATCATTCGCTCCATCCAGTCCCAGACATTCATGATGGGAGAGAGATCTGGTGATGGAGCTTGCCAGGGGAGCCTGAAGAACACGTTTCGTAGTGCAGACAGTGTGTAGTAGCTTTATCTCCTGATAAAAAAAAGGCAGTACAACTGATGTCCTTTATGGACATAACAAAGGCTGGTCAATGTTCCCTTCAAAATACCAGACAGGAACAGGCACTGTAATTAATGGCACCACTACAACGTGACACCGGGTGCTGGTCTTGTGTGTTTCCACACTATGCATGATGGCTGTATGTGCTCGCCAGCCATGAAGTTCAGCATGATAACTTGCATAAGGAAAATGATTTAAAGGGTCGTTTGGATACTACACCTGAACTTATAGTATTGGCAGACCCAGTGGATTAATCAGGGCTACTGCTGTTAAAGAGTTATCCTGGACCTAAAATGCCCCCCCAAGTCCCGTCCCCCTCACACAGATTGAACTTACCTTGCTCCCCGGCACCCGAGTCGCTTCTGATGCCGGCACAGCTGCCGTGCATCTCCGGGTCGCGTGATTAAAAAAATCTGGCCTCGGGAGGGAGGAGGGAGGGGCAGCCAATAGCAGGCCGTGACGCCCGTACGATGGGGAGATGTAGCAGTGACATCAGATGTAATACAGGTCCCGGGGGGCGAGGTAAGTATAATCTGTGTGAGAGGGCCGGGCATTTGGGGGGGGGGACATTATGGGTCTTGGATAACCCCTTTAACAGCACCTAGCCCTGATTCATCTACTGGGTATGCCAATAAGTTCAGACGTAGCATCCAAATGACTGCCACCTTCAACACCACCGCCTCCATCAATACCACCACCACTATCACCATTTTCACTAAATACACTACCTCCATCACTACTAATGATGTGTGATTCTACTGTCACCATCTGAACCACTACCACCTTCACTATTACCACCCCTTTACTCTAGAGAGGGATTAGCTCCATCATCTCCACCACCACTTCCATCATCTCGACCACCAGCTCCACTTCCATCATCTCCACCACCAGCTCCTCTCTCACCTCTATGATCTCCACCATCTCTACCACCAACATCTACCACCTCTGTCATCTCCACCACCTGTATAAGATCTCCACCATCTCTACCACCAATATTTACCACCTCCATCATTTCCACCAGCACCTCCACCACTAGACATCATGTGCTGCAGCTCTTCCCAGACGCTGATCACGTTCTGGGGCATCCCCTTATTTTATCTGTTTCGTTACTGGCTTAGCATTTCCCATTCCTCGATGTTTAGTTCCTTTTATCATAGGGAAGGACTGGTATGTTTGTCTACGATGAGCCAACTAACAAGAAAAAAAAGCTGGTCTTCAAGAAAGGGAACACCAGATGCTTCCAATTCACTAACAGCATTGCACGGACAGTATGGCAAGATAAAAAAGAAATGTTGGTCAGCTGTCCATGACACTCGAGCAAGATCATCAGTGGTGCTATCTCCCCCCCACCCCCACCACCAGCCGGTGATGAGATTACTAGTTGAGCTGTTTTACATATTGTTACATGTTACTACATTGTTTCTCTGTAACAATCTCATTTCATGGAAGGATCTCATTTATTACTGCACTTGTATGTAGGACAGTATGCAGAGGGTAAAGGGTTAACTCACATTCGGGTATCCCGCACCCTAGCAGAAGGAATGTTGGGGTTCTACAATGTTGTATTCTGTGTGATGGACAAAGGCTAAGCATACAGATGATACTTCTTGTATGAAATACATACAGTAAGCATCTTCCAAGGACGTCCGTCATGTGCTTAAAAGACAAATATTAATGATTTCATTTTCTGTCGGAGAGACTTTTTTTATATTGAACTTGCAACCAGTTGTTGTATGAGTGAAGTCCTCTTCTGTTTTGTGTCTACAGCACTTGTGCAGTCCTATGCGCTTTCTAGTAGTACATGAAGTGGAGAAGTCTATGACTGTAGGATCAGACTACACAGGGTTCGTTTGTAGTCTGTAACCATGGAGACACATAACTATTCAAAGGAACTGGAGACACCAAACTGGAAGATTTTTTTAGTGTTTTTTTTTTTTTAGATGTATTGTAGCAATAAGGCTACAATATTTATTTGGTCAGTTATTTTGATTGTGAGTAAAAACCAGGTGCGGGTCAAAAACGCAGAACAGGACGAAATCAAATCATCACACCTGATCTCTGAGTAGGCTTCACTGCCAAAAAGATTGGTTGCAGAAGTATACACACCCATCAGTGTTCACTTCAGGAAGACTATGTTTACGACCCTCTTCATGACAACCGCTCCCCCTTTACTGTATTAACCCCCCTCCCCAAATACTTACAAATAAATACAAGCCTTTAAATTGTATGATAAAATGAGTATTGCCCTCCCCCCCATTCTACTGTCTGTGCAGTCAAATACTACAGCAGGTTATAATATTTTGGGGGTCACTCACATCCCGGCGCCCGTCAGGTGCGAGTCACAGTGCAGCAGCTTCTTCTCAATGACCTTGTCTCTACCTGGTCTGCTTCCTCCTCGTTTCTCACAGTTCACTTTCTGAGGTCTTCTTCTTTCTTTCACTTTCAGGATGAGTTTTTCAGAAACATCAGCATGAAAAACTGCAGAAACCACAGCGGGGGCCGAACTCTGGTGTCTTCTCATTATTATTATTATTTGGGTGCACAGGAACAGGTGCAAAAAAACAGACGCCACCAGGATCAAAACCGCAAATCCAGGACTCATCATCTATACCAGCTTCAAAAAGCCTCAAGAACATTTTATCTACATGCATGAACCAAAAACCTTCTGAGCCAGTACTGCTCAAACAGCTGAGATTTTGTTACCATTGTATTCAATCTAACAATCTTCTGTGGAAAGTCTATACCTATTAGATAGATGACTTCGGGGCCACTATCAGGGGGTAATGTACTCACAAGCCTGGAGCACCTGGGCCCTCAAGCCCAGCCACTTTGGGTCTGGGACATGATCAGCCTCAGTAGTATTCACTTCAGTGGTCCTTCTCTTGGATATGGGTTGAGAAGAGGCCCTGTCCCAGTGCATAGACATTTACTAAGCAAATTATTTTACAGGTTTCTAGTGGGAATTGAACCTCTGTGTGGCAGACAGAAGACTTACCACTAAACTATAGCGCTGCAATGTTTTTCAATGTTACTGTTTTCTTCACCCAAATAATATTAAATAAATAGAATAAACAGTATATTACTGACATGAAGTAAAAGTAATTGTGCCATTTTAATCTGTGCTGTAAACATATCACCGTTAAAGATGTTTTTCAGTAACAACATACCACCAGCAGTCAACCTCACTGCATTATATAAGTCAGATGATGATGTTCTGAGGTGACTCCTCCAGCATAACAGCGATCTGTGACCTGCACCCCCTGTGTTTACATCCCAGGCAAAACTCATAGGGAGCATCTGGTCTCTGCCTCCCCTTCCCCTCCCGGCAGGAATATCACAGATCTGAACAGAGTCTGCAGCCTCATTAGTATTTATTTCAGTGCAGTGAACATTAGTAAAGCTAAGTCGGATATGGGTTGGGGCAGTGGACCTCTTCCAGCAGATAGAATGAGTTATTCGACAGGTCTTTATTAGGTTTTGAACTACAAACCTTCCGTATGGCAGGCAGAAGAATTACCATTACACTACAGATCTGTTCTGTCAGAAAGGCTGAATGTTCTGTGCTTAAGAAGCTATTTTCTTTACAAGTATAAAACCAAATAAATAGCATCTTACTGAAATGACAGAAAAAAATAAATAGCTGTTTTTGACATGAAGGAAAATAAATTGCTCCATCTACTAATCACCATAAATAATATATATACTTCTTGCTCCAATGATGTTATAGCATTAAAGTCGGACATTTAAGTAGAAGCAGCGATGGAGATTTCCTCATCTCTATTTATTGAAACAAACGCCGACCCCAGTGCTGGGTACACCGCCACAAAATGTCAGTGTCTCAGCAACCCGTCCTGTGGCCTTGAGCATCAATTCCAGCTTGACAACGACGTTTCCTGCTGTTCACAAGTCGCTTTATTGTCTGCTGAGGCATGGCATCCCACTCTTCTTGAAGGGAGGTCCTCAGGTCATTGATATTCTGGGATACAGAGTTACAAGCCTCTACACGGCGACTCAGCTGATCCCATATGTTTTCAATGGGATTCAGGTCTGGAGAAAGTGCAGGCCACTACATTGGAGGTCCCCTAGTCTCCAGCAGCCGTTCCCTAATGATGCGACCTCGATGAGCTGGAGCATTGAGCTCTATGAAGATGAAATTAGGTCGTTGTTGTTCCTGCAGAGACACAATGACTGAATTAACTATGCTCTTCAGGTAGCATGGGCTTGTCACTGGACCATTCACAAAGTGTAGAACAGTTCTGTATGGACTAGACCCACCTGCCCACACTGTAACATCACCACCACCACAGGCTGGTCTGCTGACAACAGTGGTTGATGCATAGTGCTCTCCTTGACTTCTCCAACATCATTGCCATAATCTCTGCTCAGCATGAATCCACTTCCATCACTGAACACCACTGAGGCCCACTGGTCCTCATCCAGCATAGATGCTCCCTGGCCCATGTAAGATGATGATGCCTGTGCCTGGTGGTGTAGTCAGGAACCGTTGAAGGTCATCTAGCATGCAGACCACGCTGATTAAAATGGTTTTGAATGGTCTTATGTGACACTTGGGCACCTTAAATGTGCCTGGAGTTGTGTGGCATTCATCATCCAGTTCTGCAGGGCATTGTTCACAATGAAGTGCTCATCAGTTTGGGATGTGGCCAAAGGACGTCCACTTCTCTGCCTTTCTGTGAACTTTCCAGTCTCCCTGTATCTCTGTTATAACCTGCTGATGACCCTGTGATGCTCTAAGCTCAGGGGCCACTTCCCTCTCTAGAACATTCTGCTTGAAGCCTCGCAGACACAGAAGTCCTTGTTAGGTTTCGTCCTCATCTGTTGGAGGGTCTGTAAGGAACGTCTTTAGCAGATTCAGTCAAAAGTACAGGACAGAATGTTTCAGCACGCAGCACTTTCTTATTCAGTAAAACGCCAGGCGTCCTAACAGAAATAAGTCCCCATTAAAGGGGTTGTCCGGGTTCAGAGCTGAACCCGGACATGCCTCCATTTTCAAAAGTCTGCACAGGGTTTTAATTCCTACCACATCTCAGTTGGAGTTCCTGAGAAGCTGTGAACAGGTGATCCCTTTGCACCAGTTCACATGCGGCGCTGGACGGTGGCCGTCGCTGCTTCTGTGCTGTGCTGGTGGAGTTGTGGGACCCGAGGCCTAGGTGGCTCCGCCGTATAGCGGGGTAGCTGTGTGGCTGCTGGATCCCATTGCCTGCTGGAGCGATGTGGAGACGCGGTGGTCGCCGCACGGCACTGCGCTATGGTTAGAGTAGGTTCCCACTTAACAAGAGGCAACCTTGTCGCGGTAGGTGGGCCTATGCTCTTTGATCAAACTGTATACTAATGCCTCTTAATAGTGCACAGCAAATGATTGATACTAGTGCTGTATAGCCATGTTTCATCAATAGAAATGCTGCAAATTACGTACAGTAGTCATAAGTATAGGAATGAGGATGTGCGATTTAGATTCTCTGTACAAACCATAATACAAATTCTAACAGTCTATTCAGTAGGACTATCAGCTGTGTATCCACCTGACTTCTCCACAACGCAACTGATGGTCCCAACCCCATTTATAAGGCAAGAGATCCCACTTATTAAACCTGACAGGGCACACCTGTGAAGTGAAGACCAGTTCAGGTGACTACCTCTTGAAGCTCATCAAGAGAATGCCAAGAGTGTGCAAAGCAGTAATCAAAGCAAAAGGTGGCTACTTTGAAGAACCTAGAATATGACATATTTTCAGTTGTTTCACACTTTTTTGTTATGTATATAATTCCACATGTGTTAATTCATAGTTTTGATGCCTTCAGTGTGAATCTACAATTTTCATAGTCATGAAAATAAAGAAAACTCTTTGAATGAGAAGGTGTGTCCAAACTTTTGGTCTGTACTGTAGAAAGACAGCTTGACAAAGGCCCCAGTGTGTGGGCTGAAACGTTGCCTGGGAGGGAATAAACGGGACATCACCTTTTACCACATTTGGAGTGCTGCCTATTCTTTGGACAGACTAATTGGAGGAAAGGTTGTCCACCTTTTCAGAGGACTTGCACCCTGACTACTCTCTTTTTTTCACTGTGCTGCTGTTGTTTTTTTGTTTTTTGTTTTTCAGATAGATAGATAGATAGTTGTAACACTGTCATGAACCAGCGGGTGGGAACCCACTGTGCCACGTGTCCTACCTTCTCTAAGGGCGTTGTCTAAGTGAACCCCTTGTTCCTCACTTACCCCTGATGGTGGGGATAGACTGTACCGAGAGGAACACCAGGTCGCTACCTCTTGAGGAGGATTGGCACACAAGGAAGCTGGTCCAGGCAGACCATGAGGTACTAGAGCAAGGTACCAGAGGTACAGATGTAGTCATCAGGGCAAGTCGTAACCAGGAGCAACAGTACAGGACCAAAGCATAAGGCAGAGGCGAAGTCAAGCAAGCAATAGGTCAGGGCAGGCGGCACAGGTACAGGTCAGGCAATCCGGATTGGCAACAGGAGAGTCGAGACAAGCAGGCAGGGATTAAGCAGCTAGCGGAGTCCAGAAACACAAGCAGAGATAACAGCAACCTATGCAGGACACAAGGACCTTAAAACTCAGGCATCTGGGAAGGATGCTGAGCCACTTATATACATGCAGGAGGGCTAGGGTTGGTCAGTGAGGTCACATGATCTAACCCATAAAGCACAGGGAGTGATGCGCGCTGGCCCTTAAGGAAGTGCTGCAGGGAGGAAGCCGCAAGCATTACATGGCCAGGACTGAAAGAAAACCGTGGAGCGGATCCCAGAACCAACAGTACTTGCAAGGACAGAACCCAGGACTGCAGTGGTGAATGGGGAAGCACAGGCAGCAGATCACCGCTGAACACGGTGCCCAGGACCGCAGCGGTAAGTAGGAGAACAGCGGCGCACAGCAGCTGCTGTTACAAACTATGTCTATGGCGGAGAGGGAGTATATCTCACCAAGAATGCTCAGCTAGGTTGGTAATGAAATGTGCCAATTCCTCCCTTCCAGTACAGCTATTTCCCCTAGTATGAAGCAGACCCAGGTGTGGCTCCTGGGATCATTACTGGGGAATAGAGGCCTCAGAGTCTCAGTCTGTGCCTGAAAGCTGCCAGTCGTCTGCTGTGTAAAGCCTGATCTACAAAGTTACAGAGCAGTCTGTGTATAGCTAGCGCCCAGACGGGCAGGTGTTTCTATAATGTTTTGTGTTATACTTAGTGTGCTGTGGCTTCACCCTTGGACACTGGATGACTGTCCTGCTTATGAGGAAAAATGAACATTATTTGGACTTTTAACTCCCTGAAGTCTGAAAGTCTATCATTGCCGGCCCACAAGTACAGGAACCCCCAACAATTGGTGGTGGATGCAATGGTTAATGGCTGGTAAGATCAGTGGAATGACGAAAGTAGTGTGGTGACCTGATATGTACTGGGTGAAAGCTGCTGCTGCTTTGCAAGACCCGTCAAGTGTAATGGAGGAAGGGATCAAGCAGCTGGTGAAGGCCAAACTGCAGCAACAGCAAAAGTCCAATGCACTGCAGCAGCACGCGCTGGAACAGCAGCAGCCTCATGCCGAGCAAATGGAAATTTTCTCACTACCAGAGAATGGACGAGAGGCCTACAGAGACTGTTAATGTAAGACAGGCGGTGCAGTGGGCCCTGCAAAAGATGTGGAGGCCTACCTTATGGTGTTCGAGAGAGTGTCAGCAAGAGAGAGACTCCCAGCTGCCGAATGGGCAGAAGTAATTACGCCATTATGGACTTCTGATAACTTGGTCCGTTTGGGTGTTTGGTGCTGAAAACCCTCTCAGAAGTGACACTGGAGGATGGGCAAGAAAGAAGAAAGAAAGCGTGCTGTGCCAGTTCCTGCCACTGTTCCAGTCTGCCTGCTCCAGAGCATTTCCACCATCAGGATGTGCTCATACTGGCAGGAGTTAGGGAAAGATCTAGGGATTACTAGGAGGTCACCATCCCTCTTTCTTAGCTTTTGAGGCCTAGACTGTTGTCTATTTCTTTTGTGTGTATCTGGTGTTTTCCCCTTCCACATTACCCATGACACATCCATTCCACACTCTCATCCTCTTTCTCCTCAACAATAATGTTGCGCCTTTCCAAAGCCAGCAAGGACAATTGTGGCCTACTAATACTACTTGTGGCTGGACAGCTGGTGCTTCGACTACCCGCAATATTGCTCTGGGTCTTTTGTTTAGAATCATTCCGTAGTCCTGACATATTTGGACCTCTCAGATAATAATGTGCGCTACCCTGTGTATTTGTGTAGTATTCACGTGTATATGTTGGTTTAATTAAATTGAACCCACCAAAAAATAAATAAATACATTCCAACTGTGTGGAGATACAATAAACAGAAACTGACGCTTAATTTCACCTTAACACTTACAGGTAAATTGCTGCCCATACTTGGTGTACGGTTGCCCTATATCCTGGTTTAATTTAATTCAATGACTCCCCCCAAAAAAATATAATAATAATAATAATAATTTGGAACTGTGTGTGAGTGGAGAAAACAAACGGATTTAGCCCTAACATTTTGTTCTCAATCACTTCTAAGGTTTTTAAAAATAAACAAAAAAAAATCAATATGTGAGTTGACCTGACACACAGTTCTCACTGGTATTTTCTATGCTATGCTAGATTGATGATAGAACTAGTGTTGATCACGAATATTCTAATTGCGAATTTTAATCGCGAATATCGGCACTTCGAGAATTCGCAAATATTTCGAATTTCGCAAAATATATTCGTAATTGCGAATATTCGATTTTTGTGAAAATACCAGTTCATGCAAATTTTTATGTGAAAATTTGTATGCGAATTTTATGCGAATTTTATGCGAATAAAGAAAATAATGCCTGGAGATCATGAATTCTCGAATTCTCGAATATATGGCGAATATTCGCCCAAATATTCGCGAAGTATCGCAAATTCGAATATTGCCCCTGCCGCTCATCACTAGGTAGAACATGTGTTGTACAGTTTTCGTTTATTCCAGAGACCCATCAACCCCCAACCCACCACCCCCGAACCACACACGCAAAAAAGGAAAAAAAGATTTCTGTGATAGGGAAAAAAGGATTACCTTGCAGGTAGCTGCTTTTGAGGTTTGCAGCAGCTGCAGTTCTGCTAGGAGACACAGCAGCCTTAGCTCCTCACGACTCACTCCCTGGCTGACAGCTCTCCCTGCTTGTTCCTAATCTACACATAATTCTTCTTTGTTATCCTAGCCTTTCCCTTACCTCTCCCTGGCAGTACAATACAAGCTTGATTGATTTCTGACTCTCCCTGACTCCCTAAGATGTTTTTTTCTGGCAGACACTGTAAGACCCATCCACCATCATTCACAACCCAGCACAGAAGGATGTTCTGCTCGTTCTGCTAGGTCACCTCCCTGCCTGCTGCAGCACTGATTGGCTCACCCAGGCTGTCTGTCGGCCTGGGAACCTATCAGGGCAACCCCCCTCCCCACTTCCTCTCAGGGTCATGTCAGCACCCTTTTTCTTCTGCCTTAGTGCTTATTTCCTGCCAACATGTACACTAAAATGGCACTATGTGCCATTTTAATGGATTCATCCTAAATCAACTTGAAATGTTTTTTTTTTTTTGCCTTTGCAAAATACCAAAATTCGAACCGAACCCAATTCGGTACGAGTTCGCTCATCTTTACTCAGAACCCTAAATGGACTATTATGAACTCAGTGTCATGGTCTTACCTTCTCACTGTTCTCCTTCGTTTGACATGTGCTGGCGGCCATCTTGGTTTCTGGGTTTCTTGTAGCCTCCCACCCTGCGGCTTCTCCTTCCCACTGGGAGGAGCTGGATGCCTAGCTCATATATATAGGAGGTCTGTGGCTTCAGTTCCTTGCTTGGTCCTCCTGTGTTCACATGCTTCTAAGACTGCTGCTGCTTCTGGTTCCTGATCCTGGCCTCGTCTGACTACCCCGTTGGTTCCTGATCCTGGCTTCGTCTGACTACCCTGCTGGTTCCTGATCCTGGCTTCGTCTGACTACCCTGCTGGTTCCTGATCCAGGCTTCGTCTGACTACCCTTCTGGTTCCTGACCTCTGTCTACGCAAGACCCTGCTTCGGTTTAGCCATCCGTTTGGACTTTTGCTTACAGCTTGCTTTTCAATAAAGCCTTCTTATTTCCACTTATCTCTGTTGCACGTCTGGTTCATGGTTCCATAACATTAGGACCAAGCCATGAATTTTGACGGTACAGGGCCATCCTCGCTACCTACGCTGGTTGCCAGACTTGATCAGCAGGATCACCTGTTGGGTCGGTTCGCTGTGGCGTTGCAAACCCTGCTTGAACGCACGGCTCATTTCGCTTCCGTTGCCGATAGGTCGGTTGTCGCTCCTGGGCCCGCTCCTACTGCCGCTCCGGTTGTTGCGCCAGAGTCTACCCTGACACCTGTTGCTGCGCCTGCGGTGTCTCGGGGTATGACCGGTTCTGCCCCCCTTCCACAGCGCTTTGGGGGAGAGCCAACTCAGTGCCGAGGTTTCCTTAACCAGGTGGGCATTTATTTCGAGTTGCTGCCACATGCCTTTCCTACTGAGAGATCAAAGGTGGGCTTCTTGATCTCGCTGCTCTCGGACAAGGCCTTGGCCTGGGCCAGCCCTTTATGGGAGAACAACAATCCGGTGGTTGCCGAGTTTTCCGGTTTTGTTGCTTCTCTTCGGAAGGTATTCGATGTGCCGGCTCGTGCTGCCTCTGCTGCGAAGCTCCTTATGTCCATCAGACAGGGTTCACGATCCGTAGCTGAATACGCCATTGAGTTTCGTACCCTGGCAGCAGAGGTGGGCTGGAATAATGAGGCTCTGGTCGCTGCTTTCTCTCATGGTCTCTCGGATGCCTTGAAGGATGAGGTTGCAGCTAAGGACCTACCAGTGGAGCTCGAGTCTCTTATTTCTTTCCTGATTTTGATTGACACCAGACTCAGGGAGAGACCTTCCTTTAAGGAGAGCCTGCGGAGGCCTTCTAACAGATTGGCGCCTACGTTTGCTGTCCCACCCGTGCCTCCCTCTCCTCCCACGCCTCCTGGGGATGACTTGTCTGGGGGTGAACCCATGCAGCTGGGGTTTGCTCGCCTGTCCGAGGGGGAGAGGGTACTCCGGAGACGCGAGGGCCGATGCATGTACTGTGGTCTCGGTGGGCATTTTCGGTTGGCATGTCCGAACCGTCCGGGAAACGCTCGCACCTGAGATCCTGTCGGGGGCAGATCTTGGGTGGAGTCTCCTCGTCCCCGGTTTCCCGTGTTGACAAACCACTGATCACTGTTGTCCTCTCCTGGGTCGGGGGCTCGGTGACGACCCAGGCGTTGGTGGACTCTGGTGCTGGTGGTTTGTTCATTGATAGTGTGTTCGCTGCCGCCAATTCCATTCCTCTGCAGCCTCGAGGTTCCCCACTGGCTCTTGAGGCGATAGACGGCAGACCCCTTCTGCTGCCACACGTGACTCATGAGACCCTTCCAGTGGGGATAGCCATTGGTGCCGTTCACAGAGAGTCGGTCTGTCTCCAGGTGATTTCGTCTCCACACTACTCGGTGGTCTTGGGGTACCCCTGGCTCCAGAAGCATAATCCGACTTTCGATTGGAGATCGGCCGAGATCCTCTCGTGGTCACCGCAGTGTGGGGCTAGTTGCATCCATGGGCCTGTCAAGTTGCTGTGTACTTCCTCGGACTCTCTGTTGCCTCCTGAATACGAAGAGTACCGGGATGTATTCGATAAGGTGCGCGCGGTTGCCCTACCTCCGCACCGCCCATACGATTGTGCCATAGAGTTACAATCTGGTGCCGTTCCTCCTCGTGGCAAAGTCTACCCACTGTCGGTAGCGGAGAATGAGGCCATGGAGGAGTACGTGAGGGAGGCGCTTTCACGCGGACACATTCGCAAATCCTCGTCCCCGGCAGGGGCTGGATTTTTCTTTGTGAAAAAGAAGGGCGGTGAGTTGAGGCCTTGTATCGATTACAGGGGTCTCAATCGCATCACGATCAAGAACGCTTACCCGATACCCTTGATTTCCGAGCTGTTCGATCGCCTCAAAGGGGCCACGGTCTTTACCAAACTCGACCTGAGGGCGGCATATAACCTGGTAAGGATCAAGGCGGGCGATGAGTGGAAGACCGCGTTTAACACCAGGACCGGTCATTATGAATCCTTGGTTATGCCCTTTGGGTTGTGCAATGCGCCCGCAGTCTTCCAGGAATTCATCAACGATGTTTTCCGTGACCTGTTGCAGCAGTGTGTGGTGGTCTATTTGGATGACATCTTGGTATATTCTGAATCCATGGAGGCCCACATTATGGATGTCAGACGAGTGTTGCAACGGTTACGAGAGAACAGGCTGTTCGGTAAGCTTGAGAAATGCGAGTTTCACCGATCCCAGGTAACCTTCTTAGGTTACATCATTTCCGCTGAGGGGTTCTCCATGGATCCTGAGAAGGTTTCGGCTGTCTTACAGTGGCCCCAGCCCAGTGGTCTCCGTGCCCTGCAGCGCTTTTTGGGCTTCGCCAATTATTATCGGAAGTTCATCAGGGACTTTTCTATGCTAGCCAAGCCTCTCACGGATCTGACCAGGAAGGGCAGTAATTTCCAGGTCTGGCCGCTCGAGGCCATCCGAGCTTTTGAGGCTCTAAAGTCCGCCTTTGTGTCGGCTCCGATTCTGTCGCATCCCAACCCTGGGTTGCCCTTTCTCCTCGAGGTGGACGCGTCTGAGACGGGAGTAGGCGCCCTCCTGTCTCAGCGTAGAACACCCGAGGGTCCTCTGCTTCCCTGTGGGTTTTACTCCCGGAAACTGTCTTCCGCGGAGTGCAACTATCAGATTGGTGACAGGGAGTTATTGGCCATCGTGCAGGCCCTTAAAGAATGGAGGCACTTGCTCGAGGGTTCGGTGGTTCCGGTTCTCATCCTGACGGACCACAAGAATCTGACCTACCTTTCTGAGGCCAAGAGATTGACACCACGTCAGGCCAGATGGGCTCTGTTCTTGTCACGTTTTAATTACGTGGTCTCCTACCTACCCGGTTCCAAGAACATCAGAGCGGATGCCTTATCACGGCAGTACTCCGAGCTGTCCGGGGAGGAGTCGATTCCGACTTCGGTCATACCTCCGAATCAGATCCTGGCCGCCATTCGCACCAGCCTGACCTCTCCCCTGGGTGAGCAGATTTTGGCGGCTCAATCTGGTGCTCCCTCTGGGAGACCCAACGGCAGGTGTTTTGTGCCTGAGGAGTTGCGCACTCGGTTGTTGCGAACCTACCATAACTCCAAGGCCGCGGGGCATCCTGGAAAGAATCAGCTGTCCTGGGCTGTTTCACGTCTGTTCTGGTGGCCTTCTCTACGTTCCGACATTGCCGCATATGTAGCGGCATGCTCCGTTTGTGCCCAGAGTAAGTCCCCTCGGCACCTTCCGTTGGGCCTTTTGCAACCCATAGCCACCGGGGAGCACCCATGGTCATACCTGGGGATGGATTTCATTGTGGACCTCCCTGCATCCCGAGGCCATACGGTCATTCTCATGATTGTGGATCGGTTTTCCAAAATGTGCCACTGTGTTCCTCTCAAGAAGTTACCCTCTGCACAAGAGTTGGCCACGATTTTCGCCAGGGAGGTCTTCCGGTTGCACGGTTTGCTCAAGGAGATTGTGTCGGATCGGGGGAGTCAGTTTGTGTCCAGGTTCTGGCGCGCCTTTTGCTCCCAGTTGGGGATTCATCTCTCTTTCTCCTCGGCCTACCACCCTCAGTCCAATGGGGCCGCAGAACGATCCAATCAGGCCTTGGAGCAATTCCTTCGTTGCTATGTCTCCGATCACCAAGACAATTGGGTTGACCTCCTGCCTTGGGCTGAGTTTGCCAGGAACACGGCGGTGAACTCTTCCTCTGGGACGTCTCCCTTCATGGCCAATTATGGGTTCCAACCTGCCGTGTTACCGGAGGTATTCTCTCCCCAGGATATTCCGGCTGTGGAGGATCACCTTTCCGTCCTACGTGCTTCTTGGGTACAGATCCAGAGGTCCCTTGAGGTCTCTGCGCAGCGCCAGAGACTCCAGGCTGATCGCAGACGAGCGCCCGCTCCTTCCTACCAGGTCGGAGACCGTGTATGGTTGTCCACCCGCAACCTCAACCTTCGAGTGCCCACTCCCAAGCTGGCGCCTCGCTTTGTTGGTCCCTTCCGAGTGCTTCGCAGGGTAAACCCGGTAGCCTATGCCCTTGCGCTTCCTCCTGGCATGCGGATCTCCAACGTGTTTCATGTCTCCCTGTTGAAGCCATTGGTGTGTAATCGTTTCACTTCCTCGGTTCCTCGGCCCCGTCCGGTCCAAGTGGGCAATCGTGAGGAATATGAAGTGAGCAATATCCTGGACTCACGCCTGGTCCGCGGTCGGTTGCAGTTTTTGGTCCATTGGCGTGGTTATGGTCCAGAGGAGCGTTCCTGGGTTCCCTCCGCAGATGTCCATGCTCCTGCTTTGCTCCGAGCCTTCCACGCACGCTTCCCTCAGAAACCGTTCCTTACTCCGCGGAGGAGGGGCCCTTGAGGGGGAGGTACTGTCATGGTCTTACCTTCTCACTGTTCTCCTTCGTTTGACATGTGCTGGCGGCCATCTTGGTTTCTGGGTTTCTTGTAGCCTCCCACCCTGCGGCTTCTCCTTCCCACTGGGAGGAGCTGGATGCCTAGCTCATATATATAGGAGGTCTGTGGCTTCAGTTCCTTGCTTGGTCCTCCTGTGTTCACATGCTTCTAAGACTGCTGCTGCTTCTGGTTCCTGATCCTGGCCTCGTCTGACTACCCCGTTGGTTCCTGATCCTGGCTTCGTCTGACTACCCTGCTGGTTCCTGATCCTGGCTTCGTCTGACTACCCTGCTGGTTCCTGATCCAGGCTTCGTCTGACTACCCTTCTGGTTCCTGACCTCTGTCTACGCAAGACCCTGCTTCGGTTTAGCCATCCGTTTGGACTTTTGCTTACAGCTTGCTTTTCAATAAAGCCTTCTTATTTCCACTTATCTCTGTTGCACGTCTGGTTCATGGTTCCATGACACTCAGTGAGCAGAATGGCTGGGACTATACCAAATTAAAGATGGAGATTCTTGCTTGCCTTGGGTTTACATTGGCCATATGTGCCAGAGGGTCCACAACTGAAGTTACAGCATGGACAAGCCTGCCAAGCCCCAGGTGTACATTCTCATCCATCTCATAAGGAAATGGAGGTATCTAGACTCATACACACCAGCACAGATTGTGGACTGCTCACCTTCAATGTTGGGTCTGGCATAGGGACCCAATGGATGCCAACCAGCTGGTCAACTTGGTTGAATGGTTCCTGGCAACAGAAGAATACCTCCATAATGTCTCTATGACACCATCACCTCCGAGGATCCCCAGACCGACAAAAGCATCTGGTAAGAGAGTTTCAGCTGTTGGGGAGGTGTGGAGGAGGGCAGTAGAGGGAACAAGGCTTTGAAGTTTGGGTTTGGGAATAAGAATGGCTGTGGTCTCAAGTTCCAAGCTAGCCCTAGGAATCCCACCAAGGAGACCAGGGCTACACCAGTGCGGCATATGCTATGAGTGGGGACATGTGGCTGACCATTGCCCATTTACCTCTGAGCCTCTGGACTGTGACGCTGGCCAGAAGAGACTGCCTGTGTTGCACCGCCAGGACCGGGGACTGAGTCTCAAATATATGACTTAATAATGAATGACTGTCCTGTCAAGTCCTTACTGGACTCAAGTAGCTTAGCCCCTTGTACATGCCATCGTTGTAGTTGGGGACTATTTTCCAGACAAACATTTGAGTGTGCTTTGCATCCATGGGGATACCAAGTTGTACCCTGTGGCCTGCACTAAAATTGAGACTTTAAAGGGATTCTGTCACCTCTCATATCACAAATTCAGATTATAAACCAGTCATGCTCCACAGATTACCTTGAATCGGCTTTGCTGTTCTATACTGTAATCCGTCCAGTAGTTTTGATGAAAAACGACTTTTAAAATTATGCTAATTAATCCTGAAGGTGCCCAGAGGGGCGTTATGTTCCACTTTGTGTGCCCAGTAACGCCCCTCTGCAGTGCCCAAAACGCCTTCCTCCTGAATCCCTAACAGCCAACAGCGTCTCATCCCTCTCCTCCCCCTCCCTGACGGCCGAGTGAAGTCTTGCGCAGACGCAGTACCCACTGAGGGCTGCGCCAGTGCGATTTGCTGGAGACTGAGGGCAGGAGCTTTATCGTCGTCACTGGGCATGCGCCGAGCCCAGTGACGTCCGATGCTCGCTATTCCCTCAGTCTCCAGCAAATTGCACTGGCGCAGCCCTCAGTGGGTACTTGTCACTACCAGAGCTTTGAGACGTTCTCACAGCTCTGTGGCTCCACCCCTGTGATGATGTCACTTAGAGCTTGGAGGAGTTCTCACTGCTCTGTTTCTCCGCCCCTGTGATGAGGTCTTTACTCCCAGCTGTTCCTCCTGCGTTTGATTTCCCTGCCTTTAAATCACCCCTCCTCCTATTGTAGGGCGTGGATTATATTTCTCATTTCAGTTGTAGCTCTTGCTTGAGTATCTTCACTTGTAAACTATCAGTGTACTGGACCTGTGTTCTGCTGCAGCAAGCTCTCCGGATATTGCCAGCTGTCCTTGGATCCGTCTTCTCTGTGGCTGCAGTTCCTTCAGCTAAGTGTGCAGACATTGTTGTGTACCTGGTTATTTTCTGACTGGATCTGAGGTGGCCACGGTTCCCTCCATATACTGAGCAGGGCACTGGTGGCCGTGCCCCTTCCACTATTGTAGGGGTTACAGTGGTCATCAGTCTTAGGTACGCGGGCATGCCTCGTTCCACCATTTGGATCCGGGCATGTGCTTTAGCAGCATAGGGAGAGCTTTGAGGGTCTGACAGGGGTCACCCTTTATCTTCCCTAGTTTGGGTCCGGTCAGTAGCTCTTTTTACTGTGTTTGCTCTTGTTGCTCACAAACAGCCGTGACAGTACTGTGTCTGCGCGAGACTTCGCTCGGCCGTCAGGGAGGGGGAGGAGAGGGAGGAGAGGGATGAGACGCTGTGGGCTGTTAGGGATTCAGGAGGAAGGCGTTTTGGGCACGCCCCTCTGGGCACCTTCAGGGTTAATTAGCATAATTTTAAAAGTCGTTTTTCATCAAAACTACTGGACAGATTACAGTATAGAACAGCAAAGCCGATTCAAGGTAATCTGTGGAGCATGACTGGTTTATAATCTGAATTTGTGTTATGAGAGGTGACAGAATCCCTTTAAAAATGAGTCACATATGAAGTAGAGGTGGTGAAATAAAACGAATGCATGATGTTATCTTGGACTGTGATTTCCCATTCTTCTGAAACTTTCTTTGCAGTGAGTGAAGAAACTCCTGCCTAACCCACATCTCCCCCATTAAATCATAAAAATGTGGGGTAAGTGAAATGCATGTTGATGTCAACACTTTTCCTTTGCAGGTCTGAGCTGGAGAAGAAGAAGCACCTCCTGCTGGTGTAAAGGTGCCTGATGTAGAAGTGTCTAAAGATAATTTTGGCACTACACAATTGAGAGACTCTGGTAAACGTGTGTGACAATAATAAATGGTGGACCACAGGAAGCTGAAGCTGACAAACAATATCCACATTTTGCGATGAACAGTGATCTCGTGAATAGGGTTACCAAAATCAACAGTGAAATTACGAGCATCTTCTGGCACCAAAACCATACGAATGGCCTGGGATATATCAAGAAGTAAAGAATTATTATTATGTCTGACACATTTCTATGGCCCCTTGGTACCACTTCCCATCAGTTAAGTGCTGCTGGAAAGGAATGCCATGGAATTAGTGGGTCCCATTGTCATGTCAGCCAGAGGACACCAATACATACTATTTCTGTTGGATTATGCCACCCATTACTCTAAAGCAAGTTATCTTATGTGCTCTCCGGCACTATGATCCTGAAAGAAATACTCACGGATCAGGGTACAACATTTTTGTCAAAGAAGATAAAAGAATTGTGCAAGTTGCTTAAAATGTCACATCTATGTACCTCTGTGTATCACCCTCAGAGAGATGGGTTGGTCAAGAGGTTTAACAAGACCCTGAAGCATAAGTGAAAAAGGTAATAGAGAAGAAGAATGTCCGTGATTGGGCCTACCTGCTACCCTACCTGATGTTTTCTATAAGAGAGGTGCCCCAAGGCTCTACAGGATTTTCACCCTTTGAGTTGTGGTGGATTTATATCCATAGCCAGATATTTTAGCTGATTGAGGTCCCGACTCACAACGACTCAGAGGAGTCCTGAAAATATTGATCCTCCTTCAGGTCTTATATATCACCAAGCAGAGTTTTTCCAACAGACCGCATAATATAGTGTATTGTATTATATTGTTTATGGTGTATTAATTGATTTTTAATTATAGATTTTTAAGGGATATGAATAATGTGGTTTTATAAATAAAATGTCGGTTCAGAGTGATCCCAGATGTTGAGTGCCTATCTTTGGAAACAAACTTATTATTAACGCAAGATGATTGGGTGAATCATACCGATAGTGCACCTATTCCATACCAGTAAAAGAGGTGAGCCTTCTTGAAATACATCTATTAACATATGTGATACCGCCGCCGACACCCGCTGCCTACACTTAAATTAATGTGTTAATTATATTCATTGGTGGCGCAGTGCGCCCCCCCCCCCCGACCACCCCAGTATTATAACTATTATAATCATTGATGGCAGTGGCCAGAGGGTCCCCTCCCCTACTCCTCACTGGTGGCAGTTCCGATCGGAGCCCCAGCAGTGTAATCACGGGGCTCCGATCGGTTACCATGGCAGCCAGGATGCTACTAAAGCCCTGACTGCCATAGTCTGCTCCCTGCTGCTGTGTGCACAAAGCACAGGGCAACAGGGAGAGTGTGAAGTCCTAATCAGCTTATTCACACAACCGTGCCGTGTTTTGCGGTTCACAAAACACGGATGCCGCCCGTGTGCCTTCCGCAATTTGCGGAACAGAACAGGAGGCACATTATAGAAATGCCTATTCTTGTCTGCAAAACGGACAAGAATAGGACATGACTCATCATTTTTGCGGGGCCATGGAATGGAGCAACGGATGCGGACCATTGAAGCTAATGGGTCCACAACCGAGCCGCAAAAATGTGGCTCCGATGCAGACCAAACCACGGTCGTGTGAATGAGCCCTTAGGGTGAATAGGACAAGGGATTAAAATATCCCAGGTTCTGGCCCCTAAGGGGGGAAATAATTATTAAATAAAAAGTTTAAAAAAAAATAAAAAATATTAAGTATAAATCACCGCCCTATCTAAATTTTAAATAGACATTATATAAACAATAAAAAAATGAACATATTAGAAAACGCCATGCCCGAAAAAGTGCAAACCATTAAAATATAAATAAAATCTCCTATGCGGTGAACGGCGTAACATAAAAAAATAAAAACCGTGCGATTCGCCATTTTTTGGTCAACTTACCCCCCCCCCCCCAAAAAAAGGCTAGGAATGCTCTATTATGGGCCAGACGTTCTATAAAATGCTGAATGCACGCGGCTTTTTTGGTGTTATATTTTGGTGTTATGTTTCTCCTCACACGTTATGGACACTGTTCACACTGGAGTTGACAAAGTTGACTTGAGCTGTTGTGTATTTGAAATGTACCTTTGTTCCTTTCCAGGAAGGACTCATGTGGGAAAGAGTTAACGAACTGTCCACACATATGACCGGTGTTTCATTGTATGGCGGATGCACATTTAAATAATGGAGGCAGTTTACAACATTAAACATAGTCGGTGACCAGTGAGAGGGAGGATTCCTAGTGGTTAGGAGGTGGAGCTGCACTAAAAACTGTTATAAGAAGAAATCTCCCACCAAACTGTACTCCCAGTATAACATGACGGTGATGTATACCACACAAGTGACTGGAGCGCTGATCACCCCCAGTCAGTGGCAGAATAACCATTTACATTCACTGAAAAATACACAGCATCTTCTAGACCGGATTCGTTCTCTTCCTTTTCTTCTCCATCTGGTTCAGACCACCATGATGACTTCTATTAGCCTCACTGTTCCCTGCAGTTTGCCATCTAGATTTCTTCTGCTCTTTGATTGTGTTGCAAGTCTGTACAAAGTGCTCTCTAAATAGGACAGAGACACAAACTGCAGCTCTGAATAAGAAATGTGAATAAAAAATAACACCCGGAATAAAATAAAGCCCCAAACTAAGCCCCTGATTAATACCCACAATATATAAAATAATGTCCACCACTGTGCCTCTGGCACTAAATGTACAGAGATCAGTACAGGATAAGTAATGTATGTACACAGTGACTGCACCAGCAGAATAGTGAGTGCAGCTCTGGAGTATAATACAGGATGTAACTCAGGATCAGTACAGGATAAGTAATGTATGTACACAGTGACTGCACCAGCAGAATAGTGAGTGCAGCTCTGGAGTATAATACAGGATGTAACTCAGAATCAGTACAGGATTAGTAATGTATGTACACAGTGACTGCACCAGCAGAATAGTGAGTGCAGCTCCGGATTATAATACAGGATGTAACTCAGGATCAGTACAGGATAAGTAATGTATGAACACAGTGACTGCACCAGCAGAATAGTGAGTGCAGCTCCGGAGTATAATACAGGATGTAACTCAGGATCAGTACAGGATAAGTAATGTATGTACACAGTGATTACACCAGCAGAATAGTGAGTGCAGCTCTGGAGTATAATACAGGATGTAACTCAGGATCAGTACAGGATAAGTAATGTATGTACACAGTGACTGCACCAGCAGAATAGTGAGTGCAGCTCCGGATTATAATACAGGATGTAACTCAGGATCAGTACAGGATAAGTAATGTATGAACACAGTGACTGCACCAGCAGAATAGTGAGTGCAGCTCCGGAGTATAATACAGGATGTAACTCAGGATCAGTACAGGATAAGTAATGTATGTACACAGTGACTGCACCAGCAGAATAGTGAGTGCAGCTCTGGAGTATAATACAGGATGTAACTCAGGATCAGTACAGGATAAGTAATGTATGTACACAGTGACTGCACCAGCAGAATAGTGAGTGCAGCTCTGGAGTATAATACAGGATGTAACTCAGGATCAGTACAGGATAAGTAATGTATGTACACAGTGACTGCACCAGCAGAATAGTGAGTGCAGCTCTGGAGTATAATGCAGGATGTAACTCAGGATCAGTACAGGATAAGCAATGTATGTACACAGTGACTCCACCAGCAGAATAGTGAGTGCAGCTCTGGAGTATAATACAGGATGTAACTCAGGATCAGTACAGGATAAGTAATGTATGTACACAGTGACTGCACCAGCAGAATAGTGAGTGCAGCTCTGGAGTATAATACAGGATGTAACTCAGGATCAGTACAGGATAAGTAATGTAATGTACACAGTGACTGCACCAGCAGAATAGTGAGTGCAGCTCTGGAGTATAATACAGAATGTAACTCAGGATCAGTACAGGATAAGTAATGTATGTACACAGTGACTGCACCAGCAGAATAGTGAGTGCAGCTCTGGAGTATAATGCAGGATGTTACTTAGGATCAGTACAGGATAAGTAATGTATGTTCACAGTGACTGCACCAGCAGAATAGTGAGTGCAGCTCTGGAGTATAATGCAGGATGTAACTCAGGATCAGTACAGGATAAGCAATGTATGTACACAGTGACTCCACCAGCAGAATAGTGAGTGCAGCTCTGGAGTATAATACAGGATGTAACTCAGGATCAGTACAGGATAAGTAATGTATGTGCACAGTGACTGCACCAGCAGAATAGTGAGTGCAGCTCTGGAGTATAATACAGGATGTAACTCAGGATCAGTACAGGATAAGTAATGTAATGTACACAGTGACTGCACCAGCAGAATAGTGAGTGCAGCTCTGGAGTATAATACAGGATGTAACTCAGGATCAGTACAGGATAAGTAATGTATGTACACAGTGACTGCACCAGCAGAATAGTGAGTGCAGCTCTGGAGTATAATACAGGATGTAACTCAGGATCAGTACAGGATAAGTAATGTATGTATACAGTGACTGCACCAGCAGAATAGTGAGTGCAGCTCTGGAGTATAATACAGGATGTAACTCAGGATCAGTACAGGATAAGTAATGTATGTACACAGTGACTGCACCAGCAGAATAGTGAGTGCAGCTCTGGAGTATAATACAGGATGTAACTCAGGATCAGTACAGGATAAGTAATGTAATGTACACAGTGACTGCACCAGCAGAATAGTGAGTGCAGCTCTGGAGTATAATACAGAATGTAACTCAGGATCAGTACAGGATAAGTAATGTATGTACACAGTGACTGCACCAGCAGAATAGTGAGTGCAGCTCTGGAGTATAATACAGGATGTAACTCAGGATCAGTACAGGATAAGTAATGTATGTACACAGTGACTGCACCAGCAGAATAGTGAGTGCAGCTCTGGAGTATAATACAGAATGTAACTCAGGATCAGTACAGGATAAGTAATGTATGTACACAGTGACTGAACCAGCAGAATAGTGAGTGCAGCTCTGGAGTATAATGCAGGATGTTACTTAGGATCAGTACAGGATAAGTAATGTATGTACACAGTGACTGTGTGTCTTCATCTTACATTGCTAAGAAGAGTTCTGTCACTAGTGGGGTACCTCAGGGCAGGGCCGGACTGGGACAAAAAATAGGCCCAGGCATTTTTGACTGAGCAGCCCAATCACATGACCCCCAACAGGCCCCACCCCCTTGCAGTCTAGGGGCGGAGCCAAAACCGGAAGCACAGTTGAGGGGCAGGGCCAGCCACCAGTAAGATAGGAAGGCTTCAGCCAACACACAAGCTGTGTCCCATGCCCGGGAAATAGAATAGCGGCCGTGCCCGGCCGAACACAATCAGGCTAACCAGGGGTCAAGTCCTGGGAAAAAAAAGTGTGGGAACTCACCCAAGTGCCTCCGCGTGATGTCACAGCGCGTGGCATTCGCAAAGGGCAGGGGAGGTCGGCTGGAGCAAGCAAGTACTGTATTTTTGCCCTATTAGACGCACTAGCCCATAAGATGCACCTAGGTTTTGGAGGGGGACAATAAGAAAAAAATATTTTTCATTACACCTCAGGTCAGACAACCAATCAGACCCCCAATGTTAATCAGACCTCAGCTAACAACCCCAATAAGATCCTCAATGTTAATAGGACCCCAGATCAGACCCCAATATGAATGACCCCCAATCAGACCTCAGATAATAGCCCCATGCCTCATAGCAGCCCCCAGTAGCCTGATAGCCCCCCAGTGCCTCTCATCAGCCCCCCTGTGCATCTCATCAGCCCCTCAGTGCCTCTCATCAGCCCCCAGTGCCTCTCATCAGCCCCCCAGTGCCTCTCATCAGCCCCCAGTCAGTGCCTCCCATCAGCCCCCAGTCAGTGCCTCTCATCAGCCCCCAGTCAGTGCCTCCCATCAGCCCCAGTCAGTGCCTCTCATCAGCCCCCAGTCAGTGCCTCTCATCAGCCCCCCTGTGCCTCTCATCAGCCCCCCTGTGCCTCTCATCAGCCCCCCTGTGCCTCTCATCAGCCCCCCAGTCAGTGCCTCTCATCAGCCCCCCAGTCAGTGCCTCTTATCAGCCCCCCAGTCAGTGCCTCTCATCAGCCCCCCAGTCAGTGCCTCTCATCAGCCCCCCTGTGCCTCTCATCAGCCCCCCTGTGCCTCTCATCAGCCCCCTGTGCCTCTCATCAGCCCCCCAGTGCCTCTCATCAGCCCCCCAGTGCCTCTCATCAGCCCACTGCCCATAATATATGGAAAAAAAAAAAACACACTTACCTCTCCTGCTCCTGGACGCAGACGCTCCTCTTCTCCTGACTCCTGCTGTGCTGTGAAGGCTGCGCACCGAACAGCGTGACGTCACAGAGCGACTCACTGTGCGCAGCCTGCAGAGCAGACAGCCGAGGACCAGGAGGCGCCGGTGAGTACAAAGCATTCACCAATCACCGCTTCCTGGTCCTTTTGCCCTGAAACTTTGGGAACGGCGCTCCTGCCATGAAAAAAGAGCAGTGCAGGAACGCCTTTCCCACCCGTTCCCCCTCGACTCGAGCCCTGAGGCGGCCTGGCCCACCGGGCAAATGCCCGGAGTTCCCTATGGTCAGTCCGGCCCTGCCTCAGGGGTCAGTACTGGAGGGGTCACTGTCACTAGTGGGGTACCTCAGGGGTCAGTATTGGGCCCTATTCTCTTCAATATATTTATTAATGATCTTGTAGAAGGCTTGAATAGTAAAATATCAATTTTCGCAGATGACACTAAACTGTGTAAAGTAATTAACACTGAAGAGGACTGTATACTGTATATATACTACAGAGGACAGTATACTGTATATATACTACAGAGGACAGTATACTATATATATACTACAGAGGACAGTATACTGTATATATACTACAGAGGACAGTATACTGTATATATACACTACAGAGGACAGTATACTGTATATATACTACAGAGGACAGTATACTGTATATTTACTACAGAGGACAGTATACTGTATATATACACTACAGAGGACAGTATACTGTATATATACTACAGAGGACAGTATACTGTATATTTACTACAGAGGACAGTATACTGTATATATACACTACAGAGGACAGTATACTGTATATTTAATACAGAGGACAGTATACTGTGTATACACTACAGAGGACAGTATACTGTATATATACTACAGAGGACAGTATACTGTATATATACTACAGAGGACAGTATACTATATATATACTACAGAGGACAGTATACTGTATATATACTACAGAGGACAGTATACTGTATATATACACACTACAGAGGACAGTATACTGTATATATACTACAGAGGACAGTATACTGTATATTTACTACAGAGGACAGTATACTGTATATATACACTACAGAGGACAGTATACTGTATATTTAATACAGAGGACAGTATACTGTGTATACACTACAGAGGACAGTATACTGTATATATACTACAGAGGACAGTATACTGTATATATACTACAGAGGACAGTATACTGTATACAGTCATGTGAAAAAATTAGGACACCCTTTGAAAGCATGTGGTTTTTTGTAACATTTTTAATAAAAGGTTATTTCATCTCCGTTTCAACAATACAGAGAGATTAAAGTAATCCGACTAAACAAAGAAAACTGAAGAAAAGTCTTTTCAAGATCTTCTGTAAATGTCATTCTACAAAAATGCCTATTCTAACTGAGGAAAAAGATAGGACACCCTTGCCCCTAATAGCGAGTGTTACCTCCTTTGGCTGAAATAACTGCAGTGAGACGGTTCTTGTAGCCATCTACCAGTCTTCGACATCGGTCTGAGGAAATTTTACCCCACTCCTCAATGCAGAACTTTTTCAGCTGTGAGATGTTTGAGGGGTTTCTTGCACGTACAGCCCTTTTCAAGTCACCCCACAGCATCTCAATGGGATTCAAATCTGGACTTTGACTTGGCCATTCCAGGACTCTCCATTTCTTCTTTTTCAGCCAATCTTTGGTTGATTTACTAGTATGTTTTGGGTCATTGTCATGTTGCATGGTCCAGTTCCGCTTCAGCTTTAATTTTCTAACTGATGGTCTCACATGTTCTTCAAGCACCTTCTGATACACAGTAGAATTCATCGTGGATTCTATGATGGTGAGCTGACCAGGTCCTGCTGCAGCAAAGCAGCCCCAAACCATGACACTTCCACCTCCATGCTTCACAGTTGGTATGAGGTTCTTTTCTTGGAATGCTGTGTTTGGTTTACGCCAAACATGTCCTCTGCTGTTGTGTCCAAATAATTCAATTTTGGACTCATCTGTCCAAAGAACATTATTCCAGAAGTCCTGGTCTTTGTCAACTTTATCTCTGGCAAATGTCAGTCTGGCCTCGATGTTTCTCTTGGAAAGCAAAGGTTTCCTGCTTGCACACCTCCCATGCAAGTTAAACTTGTACAGTCTCTTTCTGATTGTAGAGGCATGTACTTCTACATCAACAGTAGCCAGAGCCTGCTGTAGTTCTCGAGATGACACTTTAGGGTTTTTGGAGACCTCTTTTAGCATCTTGCGGTCTGCTCTTGGGGTGAACTTGCTGGGGCGACCAGTCCTGGGCATGTTGGCAGTTGTTTTGAAAGCCCTCCACTTGTAGACTATCTTCCGGACAGTGGAATGCTGATTTCAAAATCTTTTGAGATCTTTTTAAATCCCTTCCCAGACTCATAGGCTGCTACAATCTTTTTTCTGAAGTCCTCTGACAGCTCTTTTGCTCTCACCATGGTGCTCACTCTCACTTCAACAGTCAGGAGCACACCAAACTAAATGTCTGAGGTTTAAATAGGGCAAGCCTCATTCAACATGCAGAGTAACGATCTACTAATTATGTGCACCTGGTGTGATATACCTGTGTGAGATCTGAGCCAATTTAAGAGGGAATACATGTGAGGGTGTCCTATCTTTTTCCTCAGTTAGAATAGGCATTTTTGTAGAATGACATTTACAGAAGATCTTGAAAAGACTTTTCTTCAGTTTTCTTTGTTTAGTTGGATTACTTTAATCTCTCTGTATTGTTGAAACGGAGATGAAATAACCTTTTATTAAAAATGTTACAAAAAACCACATGCTTTCAAAGGGTGTCCTAATTTTTTCACATGACTGTATATACTACAGAGGACAGTATACTACTACAGAGGGATCTGGATAGATTGGAGGCTTGGGCAGATAAGTGGCAGATGAGGTTTAACACTGACAAATGTAAAGTTATGCACATGGGAAGGAATAATGCAAGTCACCCGTACTTATTAAATGGTAAAACACTCGGTAACACTGACATGGAAAAGGATCTAGAAAATTTAATAAACAGCAAAAAACAGTGTCAGGCAGCTGCTGCCAAGGCCAATAAGATAATGGGTTGCATCAGAAGGGGCATAGATGCCGGTGATGAGAACATAGTCCTACCACTTTACACATCACTAGTCAGACCACACATGGAGGACTGTGTACAGTTCTGGGCTCCTGTAAACAAGGCAGACATAGCAGAGCTGGAGAAGGTCCAGAGGAGGGCAACTAAAGTAATAACTGGAATGGGGCAACTAGAGTACCCTGAAAGATTATCAACATTAGGGTTATTCACTTTAGAAAAAAGACGACTGAGGGGAGATCTAATAACTATGTATAAATATATCAGGGGTCAGTACAGAGATCAGTCCCATCATCTGTTTATCCCCAGGACTGTGACTGTGACGAGGGGACATCCTCTGCGTCTGGAGGAAAGAAGGTTTGTACACAAACATAGAAGAGGATTCTTTACGGTAAGAGCAGTGAGACTATGGACTCTATACTGTAAGAGCAGTGAGACTATGGACTCGTTACTGTAAGAGCAGTGAGACTGTGGACTCTTTACTGTAAGAGCAGTGAGACTATGGACTCTTTACTGTAAGAGCAGTGAGACTATGGACTCTTTACTGTAAGAGCAGTGAGACTATGGACTCTATACTGTAAGAGCGGTGAGACTATGGACTCTTTACTGTAAGAGCAGTGAGACTATGGACTCTGTACTGTAAGAGCAGTGAGACTATGGACTCTTTACTGTAAGAGCAGTGAGACTATGGACTCTGTACTGTAAGAGCAGTGAGACTATGGACTCTTTACTGTAAGAGCAGTGAGACTATGGACTCTTTACTGTAAGAGCAGTGAGACTATGGACTCGTATACTGTAAGAGCAGTGAGACTATGGACTCTATACTGTAAGAGCAGTGAGACTATGGACTCTATACTGTAAGAGCAGTGAGACTATGGACTCTATACTGTAAGAGCAGCGAGACTATGGACTCGTTACTGTAAGAGCAGTGAGACTATGGACTCTGTACTGTAAGAGCAGTGAGACTATGGACTCTTTACTGTAAGAGCGGTGAGACTATGGACTCTTTACTGTAAGAGCAGTGAGACTATGGACTCTGTACTGTAAGAGCAGTGAGACTATGGACTCTATACTGTAAGAGCAGTGAGACTATGGACTCGTTACTGTAAGAGCAGTGAGACTATGGTCTCTGTACTGTAAGAGCAGTGAGACTATGGACTCTATACTGTAAGAGCAGTGAGACTATGGACTCTTTACTGTAAGAGCAGTGAGACTATGGACTCTATACTGTAAGAGCAGTGAGACTATGGACTCTGTACTGTAAGAGCAGTGAGACTATGGACTCTTTACTGTAAGAGCAGTGAGACTATGGACTCTATACTGTAAGAGCGGTGAGACTATGGACTCTTTACTGTAAGAGCAGTGAGACTATGGACTCTTTACGGTAAGAGCAGTGAGACTATGGACTCTTTACTGTAAGAGCAGTGAGACTATGGACTCTTTACTGTAAGAGCAGTGAGACTATGGACTCTTTACGGTAAGAGCAGTGAGACTATGGACTCTTTACGGTAAGAGCAGTGAGACTATGGACTCTTTACTGTAAGAAGAGTGAGACTATGGACTCTTTACTATAAGAGCAGTGAGACTATGGACTCTTTACTGTAAGAGCAGTGAGACTATGGACTCTATACTGTAAGAGCAGTGAGACTATGGACTCTGTACTGTAAGAGCAGTGAGACTGTGGACTCTTTACTGTAAGAGCAGTTAGACTATGGACTCTATACTGTAAGAGCAGTGAGACTATGGACTCTATACTGTAAGAGCAGTGAGACTATGGACTCTATACTGTAAGAGCAGTGAGACTATGGACTCTATACTGTAAGAGCAGTGAGACTATGGACTCTACTGTAAGAGCAGTGAGACTATGGACTCTTTACTATAAGAGCAGTGAGACTATGGACTCTATACTGTAAGAGCAGTGAGACTATGGACTCTATACTGTAAGAGCAGTGAGACTATGGACTCTGTACTGTAAGAGCAGTGAGACTATGGACTCTGTACTGTAAGAGCAGTGAGACTATGGACTCTGTACTGTAAGAGCAGTGAGACTATGGACTCTTTACTGTAAGAGCAGTGAGACTATGGACTCTTTACTGTAAGAGCAGTGAGACTGTGGACTCTTTACTGTAAGAGCAGTGAGACTATGGACTCTTTACTGTAAGAGCAGTGAGACTATGGACTCTATACTGTAAGAGCAGTGAGACTATGGACTCTATACTGTAAGAGCAGTGAGACTATGGACTCTTTACTGTAAGAACAGTGAGACTATGGACTCTTTACTGTAAGAGCAGTGAGACTATGGACTCTTTACGGTAAGAGCAGTGAGACTATGGACTCTATACTGTAAGAGCAGTGAGACTATGGACTCTATACTGTAAGAGCAGTGAGACTATGGACTCTATACTGTAAGAGCAGTGAGACTATGGACTCTATACTGTAAGAGCAGTGAGACTATGGACTCTATACTGTAAGAGCAGTGAGACTATGGACTCTTTACTGTAAGAGCAGTGAGACTATGGACTCGTTACTGTAAGAGCAGTGAGACTATGGACTCTATACTGTAAGAGCAGTGAGACTATGGACTCTGTACTGTAAGAGCAGTGAGACTATGGACTCTATACTGTAAGAGCAGTGAGACTATGGACTCTTTACTGTAAGAGCAGTGAGACTATGGACTCGTTACTGTAAGAGCAGTGAGACTATGGACTCTATACTGTAAGAGCAGTGAGACTATGGACTCTATACTGTAAGAGCAGCGAGACTATGGACTCTATACTGTAAGAAGAGTGAGACTATGGACTCTTTACTGTAAGAACAGTGAGACTATGGACTCTTTACTGTAAGAGCAGTGAGACTATGGACTCTTTACTGTAAGAGCAGTGAGACTATGGACTCTTTACGGTAAGAGCAGTGAGACTATGGACTCTTTACGGTAAGAGCAGTGAGACTATGGACTCTATACTGTAAGAGCAGTGAGACTGTGGACTCTTTACTGTAAGAGCAGTGAGACTATGGACTCTATACTGTAAGAGCAGTGAGACTATGGACTCTTTACTGTAAGAGCAGTGAGACTATGGACTCTTTACTGTAAGAGCAGTGAGACTATGGACTCTGTACTGTAAGAGCGGTGAGACTATGGACTCTATACTGTAAGAGCAGTGAGACTATGGACTCTTTACTGTAAGAGCAGTGAGACTATGGACTCTTTACTGTAAGAGCAGTGAGACTATGGACTCTATACTGTAAGAGCAGTGAGACTATGGACTCTATACTGTAAGAGCAGCGAGACTATGGACTCTATACTGTAAGAAGAGTGAGACTATGGACTCTTTACTGTAAGAACAGTGAGACTATGGACTCTTTACTGTAAGAGCAGTGAGACTATGGACTCTTTACTGTAAGAGCAGTGAGACTATGGACTCTTTACGGTAAGAGCAGTGAGACTATGGACTCTTTACGGTAAGAGCAGTGAGACTATGGACTCTATACTGTAAGAGCAGTGAGACTGTGGACTCTTTACTGTAAGAGCAGTGAGACTATGGACTCTATACTGTAAGAGCAGTGAGACTATGGACTCTTTACTGTAAGAGCAGTGAGACTATGGACTCTTTACTGTAAGAGCAGTGAGACTATGGACTCTGTACTGTAAGAGCGGTGAGACTATGGACTCTATACTGTAAGAGCGGTGAGACTATGGACTCTTTACGGTAAGAGCGGTGAGACTATGGACTCTTTACTGTAAGAGCAGTGAGACTATGGACTCTATACTGTAAGAGCAGTGAGACTATGGACTCTTTACTGTAAGAGCAGTGAGACTATGGACTCTTTACTGTAAGAGCAGTGAGACTATGGACTCTGTACTGTAAGAGCGGTGAGACTATGGACTCTATACGGTAAGAGCAGTGAGACTATGGACTCTATACTGTAAGAGCAGTGAGACTATGGACTCTTTACGGTAAGAGCAGTGAGACTATGGACTCTATACTGTAAGAGCAGTGAGACTATGGACTCTATACTGTAAGAGCAGTGAGACTATGGACTCTATACTGTAAGAGCAGTGAGACTATGGACTCTGTACTGTAAGAGCAGTGAGACTATGGACTCTGTACTGTAAGAGCAGTGAGACTATGGACTCTTTACTGTAAGAGCAGTGAGACTATGGACTCTGTACGGTAAGAGCAGTGAGACTATGGACTCTTTACTGTAAGAGCAGTGAGACTATGGACTCTTTACTGTAAGAGCAGTGAGACTATGGACTCTTTACGGTAAGAGCAGTGAGACTATGGAACTCTCTGCCTGAGGAGGTGGTGATGGTGAGTACAATAAAGGAATTCAGGTGGAGCCTGGATGTATTTCTGGAGTGTAATAATATTACAGGTTATAGCTACTAGAGAGGGGTCGGGGATCCAGGGAGTTTTTCTGATGACTGATTGGAGTCGGGAAGGAATTTTTTATTCCCCTAAAGTGGGGAAAATTGGCTTCTACCTCACAGGTTTTTTTTTGCCTTCCTCTGGATCAACTTGCAGGATGACAGGCCGAACTGGATGGACAGAGGGCTTTTTTCGGCCTTATATACTATGTTACTATGTTACTATGTAAATGCAAAATAACCAGAATGGCGAAAGTTTCAGTCTAACATAAGAATCGCCCTTTATTAAGCATCTTGTTGGCACCTGGAGTGTAGTTCAGCAAAATACAGTACAAGTTCCAGCAAGAAGCTTGATAAGGGGCGATTCTTATGTTAGCCTGAATCGTTGCTGTTACACGTCTGTACTTTAAAACTCGGCTGTATTAACTAAATAAAGATAACCGACTTCAGTGCAAAAAATTAGTGCCGTCTGAAATTTGTGTCTTTATATTTTACAGATTGGTTTTAGGTTAGTTTTGCAGATACTGTCAGGTAGGATCCTTCATTGATGGTATTATTTGGCCCTCGGAGCCCGATGCTCGTCTCTTCCAGACATCGTTAAGCTTGTAAATTGTGACTGTTATGTAAATATAAACCGTGTCGCCATTCATGTGTATAAAGGAAGAACTTTGCAGTAAACAATGTATCACAGGAGAGCAGCCACAAGAAGAGCCAGAACTAGACCAGAGCAGCCCGGGGCGAGCATCCTGCCTGGGGAAGCTGCAGAAGCTGCTGAAAGAAAAAGTATGCAAATGATTAGACACAGGTGTCCTCACATCGAAAACCGTATGAGAATAGGCTAAATATTACTATATCTAAATTGTATTTAGTCTATCCCAAACTGGTCAGGCATGAAATCATGTGTAAAACGTCACTTCCAGAGCTGTATTCAGAATTCCGCCATTTTTCTACCGGCTCTCAGGACGCAGCACTTCCTATCTCACTGGTTTCCCTGCTTGTTCAGGGTCTGTTGTTAGAATTCTTCTTTGTAGTGCATTACAGGAGCAAAGTACATAGCTCTGTAATATGGAACAGCACTAAAATAGTGGAACAGATTGAATTATGGGATTATCAGCTGATTTCAGTGATGTGGACATTCCACGAGATAGACATACTACTTTCCTTAACTAATCTGTGCTGCTCTGTACCCCATAGCTTCCATTATTGATTCACTCTTGTTCATGTCATACTTATATGTTCTTTACATTTGTGAACATGGAGGAGGTTGGTGGCCAGACACTTACCTGCAGTTTTCATACATTCGTGGACAGACGTCTTGGACTTCTCACCTTATGGAATAAACAAGGGGACGTTACTAAGACACAATATATATGAAAACTAGGTTTGGCATTTGAAGTGTCATTGTACAGATCCCGAAAATTGGTGGAGGAAGCGGGTACATTTCTGAGGACAATGGTATATCTTATCTGTGTGACGAATACTCTGATCCCAGGAGAGACAGATGTATGTGTGTAGAGAAGTTATATGTACTGGGAGAGTGTGGAAGAGGAAAGGAAGGAAGAGATAGAGAGAGAGAAAGAAAGAAAGAAAGAAAGAAAGAGAGAAAGGAAGAAAGAGAGAGAAAGAGAGAGAGAAAGATAAAGTAATAAAGAGAGAGAAGGGAAGAAAAAAAAAGAAAAAGAGAGAGAAAGAGAAAGAAAAAGAAAAAGAGAGACAGAGAGAAAAAGAAAGAAAGAAATAATAAGAAAGTTAGAAAGAAAAAGAGAGACAGAGAGAGAAAAAAAAAGAAAGAAAGGAAGGAAAAAAAGAGAGAAAGAGATAGAGACAGAAAGAGAGAGAGAGAGAAATAGAGAACAAGAAAGAAAAAGAGAGAAAGGAAGAAAAAAATGAAAAAGAGAGAGAGAAAAAGAAAGAGAGCGAGAAAGAAAGAAAGAGAGAGAGAAAGAAAAAAGAAAAGAAAACAAAAGAAAGAAGCTTCTCGTGGGCAAATGACTGGTATTGTTTCCAAGTGTTCAAATGCCCTTAGAAAGTCTTCTCTGCCAAGGAGATTGGAATTAGTCCAAGGCTGGAGTTGCATTACCAAAACCAGAGACTGAGGTTGAAGTCTGCACCCCCGCTGTGAGTGACGCCATACCGCAGCCTTATTAGACTCGGGTGGACTAGTGTCACTGGCTCATATTAGATAGAGCTATGTACAAGTAAAACAAATGACTGTAGTTGGTGTCCACAGAAATATTAAGGATTGTTAAAATAGAGATTCCTTTGAACCCTAAAAGCCTCTGGTGATGGCTGGTTGAGAAGCCAGAACCTACCTTTAATGTAAGCACAGTTAAAATTGCTGCAGAACATCTGTGTCGTCCTGAGCATGAAAGTATCCTCCTCTTCCACCAAGGAGAGATTGAACACCTCGTATCCCGGGACCAGAACCTCTCGTTCAGAGGGGTATTGAGAGAAATGTTCAATGCTGACTCCTGGATATTTGTCTATGATTAGTAATGAGTTGTTGCCCATTAGCGCAGCTTCATCTTCATCTAACGATGTATATAAGAAGTGGCCAAACTTGACATAGATGCTTCCATTTGGTGGCACCTGGATGTGGTCATTGATTCTGCTGTAGACTGTGTAATTACTGCGCATCTTACTCCGCGACAGGAGGCCAAGTGCTGTGGTGACATAAAAGTGAAGCCATTTGTAGCCAAAGTCATCCATGTAGCTGCTGTAGGACTTTCCTGCTGATTTCACTGCGTTGCTGAAGTCTTTTCTAATGAAACTCGTGTAGGTCAGTAGAGCGATGCCATGATCATCTTCAAACCCTTGAGGAAGTATGTCCTTTAAGTCATCCTTCTTACGCATCCACAAGGTATTGGCTTCTTTCCAGGCTCTCCTCAGGTTCTTATTGTTCTCTTTTTCAATGTTAAGAACATTATTTTCTTCCAGTTTTCGGGCCGTGTCCCTTCTGCACCCCAAGTATTGGTCATCGAATGCTTGCTCTGCAAGGTCCAAGGTTTTAACCTTGCCTTCCTAAAACACAAAATGGATCATCAGTAAGAAAAATAACTATAGCTCTATGAATCTGTACAATCAAGAACACATCTATAGCCAAACATTGTCACATAGCAAGAAGAAGACAGAGTTGGACTGAGGAACAAACACAATAATGATCATGCATAAAGAAAATAGTTTTTCCTTATTTGACTTGGAAGTCCAAGGACACAGAGACGTAGCTCTGTGGTTAACAACATATGGTGTTCAGAGGACGTGTAGAATTGTTGTTTCGCAACAGCTAGATGACCATAGATTGGAGACCACTACTACAGCTTCAGCTTCTATAAGGTTCAAGGGGTCAACAAAAGGCCGGATTCACCTATATAGATTGATCATGGATGGAGTGAACCATGGAGCTTAACCCTTTTTTAAATGCCTGGACAATATCACATATTGGAGGAAGAAATCAGCTTGAGGTCATGCCACCCTGGTCTTCAACAGGAAATGGAAAAGTGATGGTGAAGTACTATCCGACCCTACTGTCAAGGGTGATAGCAAGAGCTGATGGGTTAAGTAGGTCTGGGTCTACAGACAGAGGAAAATAAGAGGTCTATTGCGTAACGATGACTCTCCTGCCCACAAATCAACTAAAAGGTTCTGTAAATGCTTTCCACATCATTCAGCAACAGTTTGGAATGGACCATGCAGAATTAAACGATTCATTGTTTTCAGCTCCTCCTTCCTCCAGCAACTCCTTCCACGTCTATGACTACAAGAAAGCTCAAGGCTGGTCATACACAGATTAAGGTAGGATCAGTCAACCATCTAATTTGTATGAAGTTCTTCTGACTCTCTCCGGATGGCAGATGATGGGGAAAGAAGGGCTGAACATGCTGGATTTCAGCATTCCTTATTCTTTTGTTATCAGAAGAGATAAGCCACCTCCAGAGGTATCCTGATGGGACAAAGGTGTCTAGAAGTGTATAGAAGCAGCTTATTTCACCATTGAAAACAAATGCAAATTTGGGTCAGCCGATCAGGAAGAATACCTGTCAGCCGAGCAATCATTCGAAAGTGTATATTCAACTTTATCCTTTGGACTTTTACATCTTCTTTATACATTGGACTTTCGTTTAAATGTGGTGGCCAATGGAGTAGACAACCTCTATGTTGGTCTACACCATCCATGGGAAAGTGGGATGTGACAAATCTTAATTAACATTTATTCTATGCAGCCACATGGATGATACATTCACCCTCAGATTGAGGATAAATTCACCAGAAAATATTCCTTCAGAATAAAGCTGACTTAACCAATGTGTGTAGAGTTCAAGAAGAGCAAGGAAAGAAGAAGTTATGGCACCCGAAATACTGCTGATACAAGGACCCGTACGAATCCAGTGGCAGGAAATAGGAAATGGTGGTTTTTGTTATTTCTAAATAAATTTTCCATCCTGGAGACAAACAATAAGACACTCATAAGTTTTCATGTTGCAATACAAAGTTTGAAGAATGTTTTGTGGTGTTCCCCAAAAATATGGAGATGGAGGACGGGGGTGTAGAGCAGATGGCAGCTTTACATTAGCTTCCTTATGTCACCAAACACGAATGTTTGTTTTCTATCAGACCGCATTTTTGCAGATAATTTAGGCCTGGAAACCTTTTAAGCAATGTCCAGCCATGTTGCTCTTCACATAACACATACATTTATGAAGACTGACATTCCCATACACCAGTCTGGATCCCTGTGCACTGGAGTAAAATGTGCCGAATTTTTTAAGAGACAAACTCAAGTCTACTCAGGTCAGTAGCTAACGTAGAGCTAGTTTATGACGCAAGTTATAGTAAATCGGAGACCCCCTCCTACGCCTCTCCTGCTAAGCCGAGCCGCTTTTTCTCTTGAAATAGAGGAGCAGAAAAAGTCACATATGATGGAACAAATATGATGAGCACCATAATTTTTATTTTTTTATTTTTTACTCCGTAGAGTCTAACACTGAAGAACCTACCTGAGAGGTCACCATCATGACGAAGCCAAAGAGGACGATGGCTCTTCTCATCCAATGGCTCATCCTTATTGCAGCAGTCATCACAGACCTGATTACATAAAAAGATAATTATCATCAAAAATGAATTAGTAACATCACTGGCAAAGTCTTCCTCAAAATATATTCTATTCTAGAGAACATGAAGTAGTATAAAGGTAAAAATCATTGTTAGTCAAAAGAAGCATCAGACATTTGTAAAAAAAAAAGATTTCTGGAATGATTTTATAATAAGTCAGAAAGTGAAACATTTTTGGACACATGGATACAGGTGTACGGCTCATATACCAAGCCACACTGGTAGTAGATTCATGAATGAAATAATTTGCTGCTTCTGCCACAGTCGTGACATCAACCACTTTACAAAGATTTGGTGAGGCCTCATCTGGAATATGCAGTTCAGTTCTGGGTACCAGTGCATAGAAAGGATGCCCTGCAGCTGGAGAGAGTACAGAGGAGAGCGACTAAAAATATGGTGAAAAACTGTATCATGAATAATGCCCGCAAAAAACAAGGGGGCACTGCCTCCGACTGGAGAAGAAAAAGTTCAGTCTCTGGAAGTGTCAAAGATTCTTTACTGTAAGAACTGTGAATCTGTGGAATAGACTCCTCAGGACATGGTCACAGTAGAAACAGGAGGTGAGTTTATACAGGAATTATTTACTGTAAGAGCTGTGAATATGTGGAGCAGTCACCTCCATATGTGGTCACAGCAGCATAAAACTACTATAATACTGCTCCTATGTGCAGGAATATAACTACTATAATACTGCCTCCTATGTACAAGAATATAACTACTATAATACTGCTCCTATGTACAGGAATATAACTACTATAATACTGCCTCCTATGTACAGGAATATAACTACTATAATACTGCTCCTATGTACAGGAATATAACTACTATAATACTGCTCCTATGTACAGGAATATAACTACTATAATACTGCTCCTATGTACAGGAATATAACTACTATAATACTGCTCCTATGTGCAGGAATATAACTACTATAATACTGCCTCCTATGTACAAGAATATAACTACTATAATACTGCTCCTATGTACAGGAATATAACTACTATAATACTGCCTCCTATGTACAGGAATATAACTACTATAATACTGCTCCTATGTACAGGAATATAACTACTATAATACTGCTCCTATGTACAGGAATATAACTACTATAATACTGCTCCTATGTGCAGGAATATAACTACTATAATACTGCCTCCTATGTACAAGAATATAACTACTATAATACTGCCTCCTATGTACAAGAATATAACTACTATAATACTGCTCCTATGTACAAGAATATAACTACTATAATACTGCTCCTATGTACAAGAATATAACTACTATAATACTGCCTCCTATGTACAGGAATATAACTGCTATAATACTGCTCCTATGTACAGGAATATAACTACTATAATACTGCCTCCTATGTACAAGAATATAACTACTATAATACTGCTCCTATGTACAAGACTATAACTACTATAATACTGCTCCTATGTACAAGAATATAACTACTATAATACTGCTTCCTATGTACAAGAATATAACTACTATAATACTGCCCCTATGTACAAGAATATAACTACTATAATACTGCTCCTATATACAAGAATATAACTACTATAATACTGCTCCTATGTACAAGAATATAACTACTATAATACTGCTCCTATGTACAAGAATATAACTACTATAATACTGCTCCTATGTACAAGAATATAACTACTATAATACTGCTCCTATGTACAAGAATATGACTACTATAATACTGCCTCCTATGTACAAGAATATAACTACTATAATACTGCTCCTATGTACAGGAATATAACTACTATAATACTGCCTCCTGTGTACAGGAATATAACTACTATAATACTGCCTCCTATGTACAAGAATATAACTACTAAAAAACTGCTCCTATGTACAAGAATATAACTACTATAATACTGCTCCTATGTACAGGAATATAACTACTATAATACTGCTCCTATGTACAAGAAGATAACTTCTATAATACTGCCTCCTATGTACAAGAATATAACTACTATAATACTGCCTCCTATGTACAAGAATATAACTACTATAATACTGCTCCTATGTACAGGAATATAACTACTATAATACTGCTCCTATGTACAGGAATATAACTACTATAATACTGCTCCTATGTACAAGAATATAACTACTATAATACTGCCTCCTATGTACAGGAATATAACTACTATAATACTGCCTCCTATGTACAGGAATATAACTACTATAATACTGCTCCTATGTACAGGAATATAACTACTATAATACTGCTCCTATGTACAGGAATATAACTACTATAATACTGCTCCTATGTACAGGAATATAACTACTATAATACTGCCTCCTATGTACAAGAATATAACTACAATAATACTGCTCCTATGTACAAGACTATAACTACTATAATACTGCTCCTATGTACAAGAATATAACTACTATAATACTGCTTCCTATGTACAAGAATATAACTACTATAATACTGCCCCTATGTACAAGAATATAACTACTATAATACTGCCTCCTATATACAAGAATATAACTACTATAATACTGCTCCTATGTACAAGAATATAACTACTATAATACTGCTCCTATGTACAAGAATATAACTACTATAATACTGCTCCTATGTACAAGAATATAACTACTATAATACTGCTCCTATGTACAAGAATATAACTACTATAATACTGCCTCCTATGTACAAGAATATAACTACTATAATACTGCTCCTATGTACAGGAATATAACTGCTATAATACTGCCCCCTATGTACAGGAATATTACTACTATAATACTGCCCCCTATATACAAGAATATAACTACTATAATACTGCTCCTATGTAAAAGAATATAACTACTATAATACTGCCCCCTATGTACAAGAATATTACTACTATAATACTGCCTCCTATGTACAAGAATATAACTACTATAATACTGCTCCTATGTACAAGAATATAACTACTATAATACTGCCCCTATGTACAAGAATATAACTACTATAATACTGCCCCTATGTACAAGAATATAACTACTATAATACTGCTCCTATGTACAAGAATATAACTACTATATCACCTCCCTCTCTCATTATGTGGACGGACAAGGTAGATCAAATCTACCGCTTTGAGGAACTGGCGCACTGGGAGACAAACTCACGCCACTGCTTCCTAAAGCTATGGTCCCCGTGGAAGTTACATAGGAACTTTACATGATAGAGCAGGAATCCTCCCTTTCCTGGTTTTCCACCCCTACCCCCCCGACTGTTACCCCCCATATCCTTCTTTTCCTTTTGATGTGTATCTCTGATGATGTTGACAATCGCTTGTATTGTTTACACATGGTATGTGCACTGGATGACTATTTTGACTCTTAAATGTCATTGCATTGATGTCATGTGTGGGCATTTGGCCTTGCTTTTTACCTCAATAAAAAGAAATATGGTTAAGAATATAACTACTATAATACTGCTCCTATGTACAAGAATATAACTACTATAATACTGCCCCTATGTACAAGAATATAACTACTATAATACTGCTCCTATGTACAAGAATATAACTACTATAATACTGCTCCTACGTACAAGAATATAACTACTATAATACTGCTCTTATGTACAAGAATATAACTACTATAATACTGCTCCTATGTACAAGAATATAACTACTATAATACTGCTCCTATGTACAGGAATATAACTACTATAATACTGCTCCTATGTACAAGAATATAACTACTATAATACTGCTCCTATGTACAGGAATATAACTACTATAATACTGCTCCTATGTACAGGAATATAACTACTATAATACTGCTCCTATGTACAGTAATATAACTACTATAATACTAACCCTCAAGTTCAATTATACACATTAGGGACTGATAATGTACCATGTGTTTATAATTGGGTCTTTGTTGATTTGCTGTGGTGAATAAGGGGTTAATAAAGGCAACAAATAATTTCAGATTTACACAATATTTTGTTATTTCCCGTTTTCACTTTCCATTTGTGAGATCCGTTCGGGGCTCAGTTTGCATTCTGTATGGAGAAGGATCCGCTCAGAATGCATCAGTTCCGTCTCCATTCCGCTCTGGAGGCCGCTTGCCGCGTTTTGGTGTCCGTCTGACGAAACTGAGCCAAACGTATCCGTACTGACACACAATGTAAGTCAGTGGGGACGGATCCGTTCTGACACACAATGTAAGTCAGTGGGGACGGATCCGTCCTGACACACAATGTAAGTCAGTGGGGACGGATCCGTCCTGACACACAATGTAAGTCAGTGGGGACGGATCCGTCCTGACACACAATGTAAGTCAGTGGGGACGGATCCGTCCTGACACACAATGTAAGTCAGTGGGGACGGATCCGTCCTGACACACAATGTAAGTCAGTGGGGACGGATCCGTTCTGACACACAATGTAAGTCAGTGGGGACGGATCCGTCCTGACACACAATGTAAGTCAGTGGGGACGGATCCGTCCTGACACACAATGTAAGTCAGTGGGGACGGATCCGTCCTGACACACAATGTAAGTCAGTGGGGACGGATCCGTCCTGACACACAATGTAAGTCAGTGGGGACGGATCCGTTCTGACACACAATGTAAGTCAGTGGGGACGGATCCGTCCTGACACACAATGTAAGTCAGTGGGGACGGATCCGTCCTGACACACAATGTAAGTCAGTGGGGACGGATCCGTTCTGACACACAATGTAAGTCAGTGGGGACGGATCCGTTCTGACACACAATGTAAGTCAGTGGGGACGGATCCGTCCTGACACACAATGTAAGTCAGTGGGGACGGATCCGTTCTGACACACAATGTAAGTCAGTGGGGACGGATCCGTTCTGACACACAATGTAAGTCAGTGGGGACGGATCCGTCCTGACACACAATGTAAGTCAGTGGGGACGGATCCGTTCTGACACACAATGTAAGTCAGTGGGGACGGATCCGTCCTGACACACAATGTAAGTCAGTGGGGACGGATCCGTCCTGACACACAATGTAAGTCAGTGGGGACGGATCCGTTCTGACACACAATGTAAGTCAGTGGGGACGGATCCGTTCTGACACACAATGTAAGTCAGTGGGGACGGATCCGTCCTGACACACAATGTAAGTCAGTGGGGACGGATCCGTCCTGACACACAATGTAAGTCAGTGGGGACGGATCCGTTCTGACACACAATGTAAGTCAGTGGGGACGGATCCGTTCTGACACACAATGTAAGTCAGTGGGGACGGATCCGTTCTGACACACAATGTAAGTCAGTGGGGACGGATCCGTTCTGACACACAATGTAAGTCAGTGGGGACGGATCCGTTCTGACACACAATGTAAGTCAGTGGGGACGGATCCGTTTTCTATGACACACAATGTAAGTCAGTGGGGACGGATCCGTTTTCTATGACACACAATGTAAGTCAGTGGGGACGGATCCGTCCTGACACACAATGTAAGTCAGTGGGGACGGATCCGTCCTGACACACAATGTAAGTCAGTGGGGACGGATCCGTTTTCTATGACGCAATCTGGCACAATAGAAAGCGTATCCGTCCTCCATTGACATTCAATGGTGTCTTGGCTATGTTAAAGATAATACAAACGGATCAATTGTGATCAGATGCAGACGTTTGTATTATCTGAATGGATCCGTCTGTGCAGATCCATGACGGATCCGCACCAAACGCGAGTGTGAAAGTTTGTTAAAAAGAATTATAAAGGGGTCAGGAACAACGATTGAGAAACACGAGCGGTCACGAGCAGATCCTGGACGTCTTCCAGACGGATCTGTAAGGCCAGTTTCACCCTGGCGTTAAGCTTTTCCAGCAGGGGAACGGCCTGCCGGATCCATACTACCGCTCGCACACGTGTGCTGCCACAAGTCCACCCCGGCCCCATGTACTATAATGGGGACAGGACGGAGATCAAACATGCCAAGAGGCGGCCGGGGAAATACCGCTGCACGCTGCGGCAGGATTGCAAGCTTTCGAGGCTCCTTGGGCCTCTTCCTCAGGCATCTCTGAAGACGGTGTCGGAGGAGTCACATATTTATATACCACAGTACAGAGGAATGAGGCTATCTGACTCAGATGCCGGACAGCCAAACGGTCTTCAGTTGCGTCCGGCTCGGGCACTAAATAACTGAAAGACATTCTCTGGTTGTCCTCTGACATTAACACGTATGGATGTGATCACAGCACCACCCAAAAGTGACCTCTTCCACTCCATGAAGATGGTGGCATCCAGGGCTAGACCTCTACCTGAAGGTTTCATTACTTTCTTTGGACTGTCTTTTTCGCCTGTGTTAGAGCATGCCAATACAGAGGTTGTCCAAGACCAGGAACCCATGTTGAAGTGTTTGGGTGACAGGGTGCAAAAGTTTTAAAAAAATATTTAAAAAAAGGTCTCACCTTTCACATGTGCTCGGGGTCCAATGCCGAGCTCACTTCTCCTCTGCCTCCATTGGAAGTGTGACATGCTGTCTACATGTACATTACCATAGACTAAACAATCGGTGGCCTTAGTGGTGGCAGCGGTCACATGCCATGCCTGAACGCCTCACTGCTGAGGCCCTGCATTGAGCGCATGTGGACAGCACACTACCGATCCAGCAAGGATTGGAGGCAGAGTTGAAGGGAGCTCAGCAGTGGACCTGAAATGCCTGTGACAGGTGAGACTTCTGCACCTTGGCCAGCCATCTCAACAGGGGTTCCCGTCTCGAAGAACTCCTTTTCGTCAATTTCTTAGGACTTCATTAGTCACAATCCAAGCTGCAATTTTTTTCTATCCTCTGGAGGCTCTTTAAAGGGTGGGGCATTGACTTCCAGGATAGTCACCTATAGGGGGCACTACAGAGAACATTTTCCTTAATTCACTTAAAACTAAAAAGTGGAAGATCTTTTATACCAAAAGTTGTCATGGCTACCGTTGGTTTGTAGGGTCATCAGTACGGGCTAGACTTGATCAATAAACACTTAGTTATTGACTGTGTCTTTAAATAAAGATGTCTAAATGAGAACTTCCCCTTTCAGAATCACTCAGATGCATCAGAGCCTAAAATGAATCAGCACGGGTTGTAGAACTTCCTCTTTTTACAGCGGATTTCCTCAGGATCATGCACAGAGGCCTGCAAGGCATGTGCTGAGTGGACAATCCAGAAGCTGGTCAATCTGCCCATAGACATTAGACTTTATCCACCTCATGGAGACACCACCATCTATGCCAAAAAAAACACGACAGACTTATCTGCCACTGAATCATATTTCGTATGAAGAGAGCTCCAAAGATTCCCATACTGGTGGCTGTAGGGAGTAAGCTTACAAGATCCCTCTAGAGGTGGCTGTACATATTTGTATGTAGTAAGATCCTGAGCTTATATCTGTATTTATTGTATTTATTGAGCTATTGGGTTCCCCTTAGTGGTGGGTGTATAGATCTGTACCTATCAAGCTCCTGAGCTCCCTCTAGTGGTCGATGTATATATCTGTATGTAGCAATCTCTAGAGCTCCCTCTAGTGGTGGCTGTATATATCAGTATGCAGTAATCTCCTGAGCTCCCTCTAGTGGTGGCTGTATATATATATGCATGTAGTAATCTCCTGAGATCCTCTAGTGATGTCTGTATATATCTGTATGCAGTAATCTCCTGAGCTCCCTCTAGTAGTGGCTGTATATATCTGTATGCAGTAACCGCCTAAGCTCCCTCTAGTGGTGGCTGTATATATCTGCATGTAGTAATCTCCTGAGCCCCCCCTTTGGTGGTGGCTGTATATATCTGAATGTGTTCAGCTCCTGAACTCCTTCTAGTAGAGGCTGTATATATCTGTATGTATTTAGCTCCTGAGCTACCACTAGTGGTGTCTGCATATATCTGTATGTAGTAATCTCCTGAGCTCCCTCTAGTGGTGGCTGTATATATCTGTATGTAGTAATCACCTGATCTCCCCCTGGTGGTGTCTGTATATATCTATATGTAGTAATCTCCAGAGCTCCCTCTAGTGGTGGATGAATTGATCTGTATGCCGTAAGCTCCTGAGCTCCCTCTAGTGGTGGCTGTATATATCTGTATGCAGAATTTCCCTGAGCTCTTTCTAGTGGAGGCTGTATATATCTATTTGTGCCAAGCGCCTGAGCTCCCTCTAGTGGTAGCTGTGTAAATCTGTATGTAGTGATCTCCCTCTAGTGGTGACTGTATATATTTGTATGTAGAAAACTCCTGAGTTCCTCCTAGTGGTGGCTGTATATATATCTGGTTCCAGTTATCTCCTGAGCTCCATCTAGTAGCGGCTATATACACTCACCTAAAGAATTATTAGGACCACCATACTAATATGGTGTTGGACACCCTTTTGCCTTCAGAGCCGCCTTAATTCTACGTGGCATTGATTCCACAAGGTGCTGATCGCATTCTTTAGAAATGTTGGCCCATATTGATAGGATAGCATCTTGCAGTTGATGGAGATTTGAGGGATGCACATCCAGGGCACGAAGCTCCCGTTCCACCACATCCCAAAGATGCTCTATTGGGTTGAGATCTGGTGACTGTGGGGCCATTTTAGTACAGTGAACTCATTGTCATGTTCAAGAAACCAATTTGAAATGATTTGAGCTTTATGACATGGTGCATTATCCTGCTGGAAGTAGCCATCAGAGGATGGGTACATGGTGGTCATGAAGGGATGGACATGGTCAGAAACAATGCTCAGGTAGCCCGTGGCATTTAAACGATGGCCAATTGGCAATAAGGGGCCTAAAGTGTGCCCAGAAAACATCCCCCACACCATTACACCACCACCACCAGCCTGCACAGTGGTAACAAGGCATGATGGATACATGTTCTCATTCTGTTTACGCCAAATTCGGACTCTACCATTTGAATGTCTCAACAGAAATCGAGACTCATCAGACCAGGCAACATTTTTCCAGTCTTCAACAGTCCAATTTTGGTGGAGCTCGTGCAAATTGTAGCCTCTTTTTCCAATTTGTAGTGGAGATGAGTGGTACCCGGTGGGGTCTTCTGCTGTTGTAGCCCACCTTTCTTTCCCATTCTGACATTCAGTTTGGAGTTCAGGAGATTGTCTTGACCAGGACCACAACCCTATATGCATTGAAGCAACTGCCATGTGATTGGTTGACTAGATAATCGCATTAATGGGAAATAGAACAGGTGTTCCTAATAATTCTTTAGTTGAGTGTATATCTGTATGCAGTAATGTCCTGAGCTCCCTCTAGTGGTGGCTGTATATATCTGTATGTAGTAATCTCCCGAGCTCCCTCTAGTGGTGGCTGTATATATCTGTATGTAGTAATCTCCTGAGCTCCCTCTAGTGGTGGCTGTATATATCTGTATGCAGTAATCTCCTGACCTGCCTCTAGTGGTGGCTGTATATATCTGTATGCAGTAATCTCCTGAGCTCCCTCTAGTGGTGTCTGTATATATCTGTATGTAGTAATCTCCTGAGCTCTCTCTAGTGGTGGCTGTATATATCTGTATGTAGTAATCTCCTGAGCTCCCTCTAGTGGTGGCTTTATATATCTGTATGTAATAATCTCCTGAGCTCCCTCTAGTGGTGCCTGTATATATCTGTATGTAGTAATCTCCTGAGCTCCCTCTAGTGGTGGCTGTATATATCTGTATGTAGTAATCTCCTGAGCTCCCTCTAGTGGTGTCTGTAAATATCTGTATGTAGTAATCTCCTGAGCTCCCTCTGGTGGTGGCTGTATATATCTGTATATATTCAGCTCCTGAGCTCCCTCTAGTGGTGTCTGTATATATCTGTATGCAGTAATCTCCTGAGCTCCCTCTAGTGGTGGCTGTATATATCTGTATGTCGTAATCTCCTGAGCTCCCCCTAGTGGTGGCTGTATATATCTGTATATATTCAGCTCCTGAGCTCCCTCTAGTGATGGCTGTATATATCTGTATGTAGTAATCTCCTGAGCTCCCTCTAGTAGTAGCTGCATATGTACAGTACAGACTAAAAGTTTGGACACACCTTCTCATTCAAAGAGTTTTCTTTATTTCCATGACTATGAAAATTGTAGATTCACACTGAAGGCATCAAAACTATGAATTAACACATGTGGAATTTATATACATAACAAGTGTGAAACCACTGAAAATATGTCATAATCTAGGTTCTTCAAAGTTGCCACCTTTTGCTTTGATTACTGCTTTGCACGCTCTTGGCATTCTCTTGATGAGCTCCAAGAGGTAGTCACCTGAAATGGTCTTCCAACAGAAGGAGTTCCCAGAGATGCTTAGCACTTGTTGGCCCTTTTGCCTTCACTCTGCGGTCCAGCTCACCCCAAACCATCTCGATTGGGTTCAGGTCCGGTGACTGTGGAGGCCAGGTCATCTGGCGCAGCACCCCATCACTCTCCTTCATGGTCAAATAGCCCTTACACAGCCTGGAGGTGTGTTTGGGGTCATTGTCCTGTTGAAAAATAAATGATGGTCCAACTAAACACAAACCGGATGGAATAGCATGCCGCTGCAAGATGCTGTGGTAACCATGCTGGTTCAGTATGCCTTCAATTTTGAATAAATCCCCAACAGTGTCACCAGCAAAGCACCCCCACACCATCACACCGTCTCCTCCATGCTTCACGGTGGGAACCAGGCATGTAGAGTCCATCCGTTCACCTTTTCTGCGTCGCACAAAGACACGGTGGTTGGAACCAAAGATCTCAAATTTGGACTCATCAGACCAAAGCACAGATTTCCACTGCTCTAATGTCCATTCCTTGTGTTCTTTAGCCCAAACAAGTCTCTTCTTCTTGTTGCCTGTCCTTAGTAGTGGTTTCCTAGCAGATCTTCTACCATGAAGGCCTGATTCACACAGTCTCCTCCTAACAGTTGTTCTAGAGATGTGTCTGCTGCTAGAACTCTGTGTGGCATTGACCTGGTCTCTAATCTGAGCTGCTGTTAACCTGCGATTTCTGAGGCTGGTGACTCGGATGAACTTATCCTCCGCAGCAGAGGTGACTCTTGGGCTTCCTTTCCTGGGGCGGTCCGCATGTGAGCCAGTTTCTTAATGGTTTTTGTGACTGCACTTGGGGACACTTTCAAAGTTTTCCCAATTTTTTGGACTGATTGACCTTCATTTCTTAAAGTAATGATGGCCACTGGTTTTTCTTTACTTAGCTGCTTTTTTCTTGCCATAATACAAATTCTAACAGTCTATTCAGTAGGACTATCAGCTGTGTATCCACCTGACTTCTCCACAAGGCAACTGAAGGTCCGAACCCCATTTATAAGGCAAGAAATCCCACTTATTAAACCTGACAGGGCACACCTGTGAAGTGAAGACCATTTCAGGCGACTACCTCTTGAAGCTCATCAAGAGAATGCCAAGAGTGTGCAAAGCAGTAAGCAAAGCAAAAGGTGGCTACTTTGAAGAACCTAGAATATGACATATTTTCAGTTGTTTCACACTTGTTTGTTATGTATATAATTCCACATGTGTTAATTCATAGTTTTGATGCCTTCAGTGTGAATCTACAATTGTCATAGTCATGAAAATAAAGAAAACTCTTTGAATGAGAAGGTGCGTCCAAACTTTTGGTCTGTACAGTATGTATTCAGCTTCTGAACTCCCTATAGTGGCGCTAGGAAGATATCATTTTTTCTTGTAGCTCTATGCAGGGAATTTACCTTGCGTAGTATTTTTACGCCAGTTTTGAAGAAGGCTTGGTTGTCATTGTTTGTAACAACTTATCAATAATATTGCAATATATTGATACATTTCTTGCATCTTTACACTTGTCTAGATTCTAGAAATGTTTTTTTTCTCCACCTGCTGAAGTGATATTGTGCAAATGTTTTGGGACATTTCAAAAGTCGCGTTCTTCATAAAGATGTTTAAAACCTGGTCAAGCAGCGAGACACGTCCACCTTTCACTCCACTTTTACAAACTGACAAAATGGCTCTAATGTTGGGAACCAATGGTTAATAAATGAATCCAACAGCAATTCTGGAGTAAAATGCACTAGAAAAGGGGCAAATATATTGATAAACCAGGGTCTGCGGCCATGTTCACACATCTTCCTTCCTTTTTTATGTTCCATTACAGGAATGATATAATGGAAATAATGGCAGCGCCGTCACCTGACTGTAATGGATCCGTCAGGTTTCCGGCATTTTCCCAGCTATTTATTTTCTGACATTTTGGTGGAATTTGGGTTGGAAGTTCCAGCGCAGACATCAATATCATGTGATGGAGATGTGACGTTAAAATGATTGGAATTAATCTGCACAGGATTTTGGACCTAAAATGACAGCGTCTTACAACGTCCCTAGGATATTTCCACTGCAGGTTTCACAGTGATGTGGAGAATCCACATTAAAACCCACATGTATTCCTTACAAATTTTGGGGTGAATTTGTGGTGGATTTCTCCCCTCACATGGAAAGAAGTAAAATCCACAATGAAAATTCGTAATGTAAATTGACATGCTGCGGATTGTAAAATCTGTGCCGCGTGTCAGTTTACACATGGAAAGTCTTCGATGAGATTCGTTAAGATGTCGTCCACTTGGCTGGTGCTGCATTATATCACAGATGTACAACCAGACAATAAAGATGTACAACCGACCTGTGACAAATAATAATGGTGATTTTTTTTTACTGATGACCACATTGACCATCGATGACAAAGATGATCCATTTGTGTCAATGTAATCTGCAGTTTTCACCCGTCATGGCCCGCCTCGCCTCTCTGATGCCTCTTCTTTGAAATCTGCCATCCGTGGTGCAGAATTAGATCACCGGGGCCACTTTTGCAATGCACATCTTTCATTTACTAAATCATCTGCTGGCTATCCCACAGTAGAGCACAAACAATGACACTCTAGTTGGTGGAGTACTACAACTCCTAGCATGATCTCCCAGTACAGATCGGTTGGAGATCATCTAGAGCAAAAAAAAAAGACTAGGGCTGGACCCAAAATGAGACCAAGAAGAACCTGAGATGATACAAGTTCTACATTGAAACGAAAAACTATCCTTTAGGTATTGAACTGCAGAACAGATGATGTGAATATATAAGAGTGTATCTATATACAGTACGTGTACATGGGCATGGTACTTACAGATGCAGCGGTCTTCAGGGTACAATCTGCAATACCAGACACTGGAGACTCCAACCCCTCTCTAGTTTCGGTTTTATTCAGCGAGATCGTTTTAGCTTCTGCTCAAGACCAGCTCTTATGTAACTCTATAAAACCACAATGTAGACTCAGAGTCACAGCCCCAAACAGCCCCTCAACCAATCACCAGTCACTCTCTAATAATAAAACATGTGAGTGAAACAGAGGGGGTCTCAGTTCCACATCCCCCTTGTAGTGGGGAATGTTCTGTGCACGAAAGGAGCTATCCAGCGTATTTTGCCAGTATTTGCAAGTCTTTGACACCACAAAGTGTTTTCCCTGAAGTTGAAGGGTGCATAGTGACCACTATGTCCTATATATGCACAGGACTGTACTATAAGTTCATGGTTCTCAAAGTGCAAGGTGTGGCTCATTGGCAGGTGAGGCATGGGTCGGTGACGGGTATCAGCACAAAGCAGGGACCCTAAACTAGAAGAACCTGTACTGATGAATGTCAGCCCTGCATTATTACTGCACTATAGGTTGAAGGACCTGGAAAGGTTGAAGGACCTGGGGTAACATAATGGTAACATAACCTTCTGCACAGGTCCTTCTCACAAAGAAATCATATCCTTTACAATTATCTTGTTACTGTGGGTTATCCTGTGATTCTGTGGACACTCCACCTATGCTGAATCGTGGTGTGATCAGTAAAGATCAACAAAACCCAACTGACTTCAGTTGTTTGTCGAAAGAAGCATTAGACCTATTGGATTTCAAGATGGCTAGAGAAAGTATTCTCTGTAGGAAACATAGTAGTATGGAGAGGAAAAGGGGTCTGGAGGTTACAGAGGAGTTTGGGGAAACAAAGAAGCCTCGAGGGGACAGAAGTGTCTGATGAGGAAAGAAGGGTCTGGATGGTACAGAGGAGTAGGAAGGGGGGCAGAGGAGTCTGGAGGTGACAGAGAAGTCTGGAAGGCAGACAGGGGAATATGAATAGGACAGAGTCTGTAGGTAACAGAAGTGTCTGAAAGTGGCCAGAGAAATGTGGAGAGGACAGAGGAGTGTGGGGAGACATTTATAGGGTAGTCAGGGGAAGACTAGAGTTAAACTGTAAAGTTCGGGTTCGTACCGAACTTTAGGGTTTTCGGCACCCGGACCCAAACCCGAACATTTACGTAAAAGTTTGGGTTCGGCGATTTTTATGGCGCTTTTTGAAAGGCTGCAAAGCAGCCAATTAACAAGCGTCATACTACTTGCCCCAAAAGGAAATCACAGCCATGCCTACTATTGGCATGGCTGTGATTGGCCAACTGCAGCATGTGACCCAGCCTCTATATAAGCTGGAGTCACATAGCGCCGCCCGTCACTCTGCTCTGATTAGTGTAGGGAGAGGCTGCAGCTGCTGTGAGGGAGAGATCAGGGAGAAATCTTATCAAGAACTGGTTTATGTACTCAGCGATTTAAAGAAAAAGTGTTTTGTGGGTGCAGTTCACAATTTTTTTAAGCCTGCCCTGAGACAACTAGGGATTAGACGTGCATAAGTGACTGTCACATTTAGGCCACAAATACCGCTGTCATATAGAGTTAAAAAAATAATAATAGAGTGCAATACCCTACATCAGGGTTTATATTGGCGGTTAATTATTTTTAACAGACTTAACCACTTTTTACTTTGCTTTGTAAACGCTAACTATGAGGCAAACATCTAATAAGGGACGCGGTCATGGTCGTGGTGGTGGTGTTGGTGGAGCCTCTGGTGCAGGGAGAGGACGTGGCCGTTCTGCCACAGCCACACGTCCTAGTGTACCAACTACCTCAGGTCCCAGTAGCCGCCAGAATTTACAGCGATATATGGTGGGGCCCAATGCCGTTCTAAGGATGGTAACGCCTGAGCAAGTACAGGCATTAGTCAATTGGGTGGCCGACAGTGGATCCAGCACGTTCACATTATCTCCCACCCAGTCTTCTGCAGAAAGCGCACAGATGGCGCCTGAAAACCAAGCCCATCAGTCTGTCACATCACCCCCATGCATACCAGGGAAACTGTCTCAGCCTCAAGTTATGCAGCAGTCTCTTATGCTGTTTGAAGACTCCGCTGGCAGGGTTTCCCAAGGGCATCCACCTAGCCCTTCCCCAGCGGTGGAAGACATAGAATGCACTGACGCACAACCACTTATGTTTCCTGATGATGAGGACATGGGAATACCACCTCAGTATGTCTCTGATGATGACGAAACACAGGTGCCAACTGCTGCGTCTTTCTGCAGTGTGCAGACTGAACAGGAGGTCAGGGATCAAGACTGGGTGGAAGACGATGCAGGGGACGATGAGGTCCTAGACCCCACATGGAATGAAGGTCGTGCCACTGACTTTCACAGTTCGGAGGAAGAGGCAGTGGTGAGACCGAGCCAACAGCGTAGCAAAAGAGGGAGCAGGGGGCAAAAGCAGAGCAGCCATCGCCAAAACAGTTCGCCTGCTAATAGCCACCGTCACCAGGGACCGAGCACCCCAAAGGCAGCTTCAAGGAGTTCCCTGGCATGGCACTTCTTCAAACAATGTGCTGACGACAAGGCCCGAGTGGTTTGCACGCTGTGCCATCAGAGCCTGAAGCGAGGCATTAACGTTCTGAACCTTAGCACAACCTGCATGACCATCAGTGTGCACCGCGCAACGCCATCTGTGGCAAAATCCACCTAACCACAGATACGTGGACCAGTAAGCACGGCCAGGGACGCTATATCTCCCTAACTGCGCACTGCGTAAATGTAGTGGCGGCTGGGCCCCAGGCGGAGAACTGTTTGGCGCACGTCCTTCCACCGCCAAGGATCACAGGGCATCATTCTTTGCCTCCTGTTGCCTCCTCTTCCTACTCGGCTTCCTCCTCCTCTTCTTCCACCTCCTCATCCGGTCAGCGTCAGACCTTCACCACCAACTTTAGCACAGCCAGGGGTAAACGTCTGTCTGCTCTACAGCGTAACTTCGGCCTTCCCGCTCACCGCCTCATATGCGACGTGCCCACCAGGTGGAACTCCACCTTGCACATGCTGGACAGACTGTGCGAGCAGCAGCAGGCCATAGTGGAGTTTCAGCTGCAGCACGCACGGGTCAGTCGCACTGCGGAACAGCACCACTTCACCACCAATGACTGGGCCTCCATGCGAGACCTGTGTGCCCTGTTGCGCTGTTTCGAGTACTCCACCAACATGGCCAGTGGCGATGATGCCGTTATCAGCGTTACAATACCACTTCTATGTCTCCTTGAGAAAACACTTAGAGCAATGATGGAAGAGGATGTGGCCCAGGACGAGGAGGAGGTAGAGGGGTCATCGCTAACACTTTCAGGCCAGTCTTTTAGAAGAGGCTCAGAAAGAGGATTTTTTCAACAGCAGAGGCCAGGTACAAATTTGGCCAGTCAGGGCCCACTACTGGAGGACGAGGAGGAGGATGGGGATGAAGCATGTTCACAGCGGGGTGGCATCCAACGCAGCTCGGGTCCATCACTGGTGCGTGGCTGGGGGGATACGGAGGACGTAGACGATACGCCTCCCACAGAGGACAGCTTGTCCTTACCTCTGGGCAGCCTGGCACACATGAGCGACTACATGCTGCAGTGCCTGCGCAACGACTGCAGAGTTGCCCACATTTTAACGTGTGCTGACTACTTGGTGGCCACCATGCTGTATCCCCGTTACAAAGACAATGTGCCGTCCTTAATTCCCTCACTGGAGCGTGATCGGAAGATGCGCGACTACAGGCGCACACTGGTAGACGCGCCCCTGAGAGCATTCCTGACTGACGCCAGGGGACAAGTGGAAGCACACGGCGAAGGCAGGGGAGGAGGAAGAGGTCGCCAACGCAGCTGTGTCAGCGCCAGCACCTCAGAAGGCAGGGTTAGCATGGCCGACATGTGGAAAAGCTTTGTCACCTCGCCGCAACAACCGGCCCCAACTGCTGATATGGAGCGTGTTAGCAGGAGGCAGCATTTGAACAACATGGTGGAACAGTTCGTGTGCACACCCCTCCACGTACTGACTGATGCTTCTGCCCCATTCAACTTCTGGGTCTCCAAATTGTCCACATGGCCAGAGCTTGCCCTGTATGTCTTGGAGGTGCTGGCCTGCCCGGCGGCCAGTGTACTCTCTGAACGTGTATTTAGCACGGCAGGAGGCGTCATTACAGACAGACGCAGCCGCCTGTCCACAGCCAACGTGGACAAGCTCACGTTCATTAAAATGAACCAGGCTTGGATCCCACAAGACTTGTCTGTACCTTGCGCAGAATATACATTTATACCACCATCAAACATACATTCTTGTACTCAAGTCAAGTGCAATGATTCTTTGTTTTCTTTTTTTTTATTTGTCCCAATATTTTGGGGGCTACCTACCCAATAAAAAATAAAGAAAAACATTGTTGGCTACCTGCTCCTCCTCAATTGCTGCCTCCACCTACAACACCACATTCACAGCCTCCTCAACCTCCGACTCCATATCCATCTCCTTAATATATCTGTAAAGAATAATTCAAGGCAACTGGACGTACTGCAGATTTCTTGAAAACGTTTCACTCGTTCTTCCAACGAGCTTTCTCAATTCTGATTGATTGTACAAAAATTCTGGGAATAAATATGTAACTGAATCCACATCTGGTAATTATACCCAGCATTGGGTCAAAGGTGTTGATTCCATTATCCTAATTGGAGTCAGTAGGTGATAAAGACTTCCTAGAAAAAGGTGTCAAGACAGCATTGTATGTGGCAGACAATAGATGTCTAACCCCCCCCCACCTCTATTCAAGCTTGGCTTCTCCATTTTTACGTAGATGGCCTCCACGTTTGTACCAATCGGCCTCCTTATCCAAAACACGTACTTGACTGTCCTCAAAGGTGTGACCTGTTCCTTTTAGATGTAAGTACACGGCTGAATCTTGACCAGAGGTTTTGGCTCTTCTATGCTGGGCCATACGCTGATGTAGTTGTTGTTTTGTTTCGCCGATATACAGTTGAGCATTCCTCATTGCACTGGACAGCGTACGCAATGTTGTCTATCTTGTGTTTAGGTGTTGGGTCTTTGGGGTGAACCAGTTGTTGCCTCAGTGTGTTGCTGGGTTTAAAGCAAACAGGAATGTGATGTTTATTAAAAATCCTTTTCAAGGGAATTACACCGAGTCATTGGTTCAGATATGGGGATGACACTTGGGTTAAAATTCATAAACAAGAGTTACAGGCTTTCACCGACCACATCAACTCAGTGGATCATAACATCAATTTCACGCGGGAAGATATGCAGAACAACAAACTGGCGTTTCTGGACTGTCTTATAACAGTGGAAGAGGGAAGGAAGCTGGGAATAGAGGTCTATCGAAAACCAACACACACAGACCAGTACCTGCTATTTGATTCCCACCATCCTCTAGACCACAAACTGGGAGTCATCCAGACTCTACACCACCGGGCAGAGAAAATCCCCACCAGCACAGAGGCCAAGGCGAAGAAACTCAAACACCTCAGAGGGGCACTTAAAACTTGTGGGTATCCAGTTTGGGCCTTTGTCAAAACAGAAGGAAGGAGAAGAAAGACCACCAAGACTACCAGTGAGGGCGAGAAGCATGACAGACGCAAGAATATGGTTATCCCGTATGTAGCTGGGGTGTCTGAGAAACTCAAAAGGATTTTTAATAAACATCACATCCCTGTCTGCTTTAATCCCAGCAACACACTGAGGCAACAACTGGTTCACCCCAAAGACCCAACGCCTAAATACAAGATGGACAACATTGTGTCCGCAGTCCAGTGCAATGAGGAATGCTCAGAACTGTATATCGGCGAAACAAAGCAACAACTACATCAGTGTATGGCTCAGCATAGAAGAGCCAAAACCTCTGGTCAAGATTCAGCCGTGTACTTACATCTAAAAGGAACAGGTCACACCTTTGAAGACAGTCAAGTACGTGTTTTGGATAAGGAGGCCGATTGGTACAAACGAGGTGTGAAGGAGGCCATCTACTTAAAAATGGAGAAGCCAAGCTTGAATAGAGGTGGGGGGGTTAGACATCTATTGTCTGCCACATACAATGCTGTCTTGACACCTTTTTCTGGGAAGTCTTTATCACCTACTGACTCCAATTAGGATAATGGAATCAACACCTTTGACCCAATGCTGGGTATAATTACCAGATGTGGATTCAGTTACACATTTATTCCCAGAATTCTTGTACAATCACTCAGAATTGAGAAAGCTCGTTGGAAGAACGAGTGAAACGTTTTCAAGAAATCTACAGTACGTCCAGTTGCCTTGATTTATTCTTTACAGAAATATACCATGACCTGGATAAATGAGAACCTTCACAGACACACCTCCTTAATAATTTGTAATTTTTAGTTATTTTATTTCATTTTAAGTCATTTCCCTGTCCACATTTGTTTGCAGAGTAGTTGCCAGGCTCTTAAGCACATTTTACTGCCTTTTACATCTCTCTAGCCTTTTCAAGGACTATTTTAGGACCATTTTAATGCAAAAAAAGTGCCAATTTTAGTGCCCTAAATTGAAAAAAAATCTTATTTTCAATTGTCGGGTGACATGCTACCATTTTTGGTGTATACAAACCCCTGCTGTGCCTGGGTGACAGGGGCCTTACGCTGGGTTCACACCTGAGCGTTTTACAGCGTGTTCAAAGGCGCTGTAAAACGCTCAACACATGAAAACCAATGCTTCCCTATGGCCCTGGTTCACACTTAAGCGTTTTACAGCGCGTTTGAACGCGCTGTAAAACGCCCTACGCTCAAAAAAGTTCTTGAGCTTCTTTGGGGCGTTTTGTCGCGCGTTCCCGTACATAGACTTTTGGGAACGCGCGACAATGGGCGTTCGCTTGTCTCTGTATGCGCGATTGTAAACGCCGGTACAATCGTGCATACAGAGCGCTCCTTTCAGAACGCTCAGGTGTGAACCCAGCGTAAATCTCTCAAAATCCTCTGTTCTATTGCTGGGTGACATGAACCCCCTTTTGCAGTGAATGAACCCCTGCTCTGACAGGGAACTAAATTTAGTGAAAACATCTGTTACTGATGGGAAGATGCGCGACTACAAGAGCGCGCTGCTGATGGCATTCCCACAGTGGAAGCACAAGGCGAAGGCAGAGGAGGAGGAAGAGGTCGCCAACGCAGCTGGGGCACCGCCAGCACCTGAGAAGGCAGGGTTAGCATGGCCAAAATGTGGAAAAGCTCTGTCAGCCTTGGAGGTGCTGCCCTGCCCTGCAGCCAGTGTATAGTGTGAACGTGTGTTTAGCCGGCAGAGAGCATTATCACAGGCCACAGCCAATGTGGACAAGCTTACGTTTATTATAATGAACCAGACATGGATCCCACAGGACTTGTCCGTACCTTGTGCAGAATAGACATTTATACCTCAACCATCCAGTCTTGTACTCAAGTGCACTTATTCTTTGTTTTATTTTGTTATATGTCCCAATATTTTGGGGGATACCCCAATTTAAAAATAAAAAATAACACAAATCAGTGTTGGCTACCTATTCCTCCTTCACCGCCGCTTCCACCTCCACCGCCACGTCAACCTACACTGCCACGTCCACCCATCCACCGCCTCCTCAACCTCCTAGATCCAGATTGTTATTTTTAATTTTTCTGTATCTTAGGTTATTTTAAGTCATTTCCCTATCCACATTTGTTTGCAGAACAGTTGCCGTGCTCTTTAGCACATTTTGATGCCTTTTGCAGCCCTCTAGCCCTTTCCAGGACTATTTTAGAGCCATTTTAGTGCCCAAAAGTTTGGGTCCCCATTGACTTCAATGGGGTTCGGGGTCAAGTTCGGGTCAAGTTCGGGTCCCGAACCCGAACTTTTTTTTAAAGTTCGGCCGAACTCGTCGAACCCGAACATCCAGGTGTCCGCTCAACTCTAGTGAAGACATAATGGTTTACAGGAGACAGAGAAGTTTGGATGGGACTGAGGAATCGAAAGAATGACAGAAAGGTCTGAAGGGAAGCTGAGTAGTCTGAAAGGGACAGAGGAGTTTCAAAGAGACAGAAGGGTATAGAGAGAACAGCAAAGTCTGGGGGAAATTGAACAATGTGGAGGGGAAAGAGGGAATTGCAGGGGGACATCTGGAGGAGGTGAGTATTCTGGAGGGAGACAGAGGAGTATGGAAGGGATAGAGGAGACTGTAGGGGGCAAAGTTGTCTGAGGAAAGAGAAAGGGTCTGAAGGAGACAGAGAAGTCTGCAATAGACAGCATTCTGGAGGTGACACATGAGGATGAAAGGGACAGAAGGGTATAGAAATGACTGAAAAGTAAAGAAGAGACATACACATCTGGATAGTACAGACAAGTCTGGAGGAAACAGTGGTTTCTGCAGGGAGACACAGACATCTAGGTAGGACAGGGAGGTCTGGAGGAGACAGAACGGTATAGAGATGACGAAGGAGTCTGGAAGCAGAAGGATTTGGAAACAAAATAATACTGTGGAGGTGACAGAAGGGTGTGAAGAAGGACAAAGGAGTCTGGAGAGGGACAGAGAGTTCTGGAAAAGTGGCAGATGAATTTGAGGGGGGGGGGGTCTAGTGTGAGACAGAAAAGTATGAGGGGCAGAGGGGTCTGGAGGGGACAAAAGAGTCTGACGTTGACAAAGTTTTCTGAAGATAGACCGATGGATCTGAATGTAACACACAGCTTTGGAAGGGGACAGAGAGGCCTGAAAGTGTCATAGAAGGTTTGGAGTGGGACAGGGAAGTCTGGAGAGGACTGAGTTATATGAGGGAGATAGTGAGAAACATGTGGACGGGACAGTGGAGTCTGGAGCAGACATATGGGACTAGATAGGACAGAAAGGTCTATGGTTGGAGAGAGGAGTCTAAAAAGGGGCAGTAGGGTCTGGAATGGACAAAGCTGTCTGGAGGTAACAAACTTGTCTAAAGGGGATATATGGGTCTGAAGGAGACAGAATAATCTGAAAGGGGGTAGAGAAGGGTCATTGGGGAGTTTGGAGTGTGGCATAGAAGTATGGAGAGGACCGAGTGATCTTAAGGGAGACAGAAACCATGACACAGGAGACTGGAAGGGACAGAAAGATATAGAGATGATAGAGTTGTCAAGAGAAGATGCAGTGAGCCCCTGAGGAGCTGGTGCAGAGGATGGGAGTGGTAGTGGCCCTGATCAGATGTTGTGTCATGGTTTGCTCCCTCAGGCTGTCACTCCCTGGAGTTTGGTGCAGTGAAATGGTGGGTTGATGGGATCAGGCAGATGTAAGAGATCAGCTTTCTTTTCTATGGGCAAATGGTAACTTGTGGCACATCCAGCAGTATTAAGTACAAGGTGCAGTCTCTGTCACCAGATTATGAGGTATGGTGGCTGGTTAGATGCCACTCAGAAATATGTTAGCTGAATTAGTCTCTCTCTCCTGATTCTTCCTTACTACGGCTATAAGCTGGCTCCTATGACTGTAGATGTCCACTACGTAATGCAGGCTTTCAGGTTTGCCTATTCAGCCCTCGATGATGGGTGTCTTTACTTGTTCTCCCCCACCTCGCAAAGACTTGGTATATACTGACAGGTGTCTAAACTCGTTATCCCCCACGTTTCCAGAGTGGCCTGGAAAGAACAGAAAAATCTGGATTGGGCCAAATGAGAGGACAGAGAAGTCTGGAAGGGACAGGGGGTGACTTAAGAGGACAACAGGGTCTAGAGGAGGGCAGAGCAGTCTAGATGAGGACAGAAAGATGTTTATGGGACAGAGTATTCTAGAGAAGACAAAGGGATCTAGTGGGGCATATGTGTCTGAAGGAGAACAGTGGGGTGTGGAGGAGACAGAGATGTCTGGAGGAGACAGACATTCTGGGGGAAACAATGGAGTGTGGAGAGGCCAGAGGAGTCTATATCCTTCTGAGAAGTGGTAGAGGAGTCTTAAGAGAAGAGAGGGACTGGAGAGGACAGAGGTTTCTGGAGAAAAAGAAGAGTCTGGCAGTGGCATATTCTCCCCTCTCCCTTGAGAACACAGATTGAAAAACTAAGCATACATGCCTTTGGGACAATCATGAAGGATAGCTGTTGCCCTCAGAATTGTACCAACAATTTTTGAAGGTGTATAGAAGCTAACAACTGCTTGGGGTCTATGTTGTATGGTGCTTCTCCAACAGAATTCACAAATGGTATAATCAATGAGGTTAAAGAAAACACATGGGAAACTTCTAAACAGAATAATTATGCAGATTGTGCATTTACGGGACATTTATGTGATGTGTGGGCAAGAGACATCTAAAATCATCTTCAGTGAAACCACAGACATCCTGAGGGGGAAGACGAGCAGTCATATATTACTGCAGGCAAATAGGGTGTTTATAAGGGTAACGCATAAGGAAGTGTAAGATGACGTGTAGTGTGTGGTTTATTGTGTGGTGTATTGTGTAGTGAGAGGTGTATTATATAGTGTGTGATTTACTGTGTAGTGTCAGGTGTATTATATAGTGTGTGATTTACTGTGTAGTGTGAGGAAAGGTGTATTGTGTGGTATAAACTGTAGTACATGCTATAAGCATAAAACATGTAATGTGTGATACAAGGTGTAGCATGTGATATAAGCAGTTGCTTAAGCAAAGTGGCTTGAAGAAAATATTGTGGACATAGCAGTCCCAGAGCAGCCTGGAGAAGTGCAGATAACACTGGTCCCTGTGGAACCTGAAGAAGAAGAGGAGACTACACTGGCCCCTGTAGAGCCTGAAGAAGAAGTGGAGATCACACTTGTCCCTGTGGAGCCTGAAGAAAACAGGAGACTACACTGGTCCCTGTGAAGCCTGAAGAAGGGGAGATCACACTGGTCCCTGTGAAGCCTGAAGAAGGGGAGATCACACTGGTCCTTGTGGAGCCTGGAGAAGAAAAGGAGATCACGCTGGTCCCTGTGGACCCTGAAGAAGAAGAGGAGACTACACTGGCCTTTGTAGAGCGTAAAGAAGAAGAGGAGATCACACTGGTCCCTGTGGAGCCTGGAGAAGTGCAGATAACACTGGTCCCTGTGGAACCTGAAGAAGAAGAGGAGACTACACTGGCCCCTGTAGAGCCTGAAGAAGAAGTGGAGATCACACTTGTCCCTGTGGAGCCTGAAGAAAACAGGAGACTACACTGGTCCCTGTGGAGCCTGAAGAAGGGAGATCACACTGGTCCCTGTGAAGCCTGAAGAAGGGGAGATCACACTGGTCCCTGTGAAGCCTGAAAAAGAGAAGATCACACTGGTCCCTCTGAAGCCCAAAGAAGGGGAGATTACACTGGTCCTTGTGGAGCCTGGAGAAGAAAAGGAGATCACGCTGGTCCCTGTGGACCCTGAAGAAGAAGAGGAGACTACACTGGCCTTTGTAGAGCGTAAAGAAGAAGAGGAGATCACACTGGTCCCTGTGGAGCATGGAGAAGAAAAGGAGATCATGCTGGTCCCTGTGGAGCCTGAAGAAGAAATGCAGATCACACTGGTCCCTGTGGAACCCAAAGACGAAGATGAGACTACACTGCCGCCTGTAGAGCCTGAAGAAGAGGAGATCACACTTGTCCCTGTGGAACCTGAAGAAGAAGAGGAGACTACACTGTCCCTGTAGAGCCTGAAGAAGAAGTGGAGATCACACTGCTCACTGTGAAGCCTGAAAAAGAGGAGATCGCACTGGTCCTTGTGAAGCCTGAAGAAGAGATCACACTGGTCCCTGTGGAGCCTGGAGAAGAAGAGGAGATCGCACTAGTCCCTGTGAAGCCTGAAGAAGAAGTGAAGATAGCATAGGTTCCTGTGGAGGCTGAAGAAGTAGACGAGACTACACTGGTACCTAGCTGACCAAAAGAGCATAGGTCAGCAGGATCAACCCTACCAAACCAGTATCTGAGGAAAGGGATTTAGGGGTCATTATTTCAGAAGACTTAAAGGTAGGCAGACAATGTCATAGAGCAGCAGGAAATGCTAGCAGAATGCTGGGGTGTATAGGGAGAGGCATTACCAGTAGACAGAGGGGGGCGCTCATGCCGCTCTACAGAGAACTAGTGAGACCTCATCTGGAGTATTGTGCTCAGTACTGGAGACCATATCTCCAGAAGGATACTGATACTTTGGAGAGAGTTCAGAGAAGAGCTACTAAACTAGTACATGGATTGCAGGATAAAACTTACCAGGAAAGATTAAAGGACCTTAACATGTAGAGCTTGGAAGAAAGACGAGACAGAGCGGAGATGAGAGAGACTGCTAAATACATAAAGGGAATTAACAAGGTAAGGGTCCATTCATACGTCCGCAATTTCGTTCCGCAATTCACTTCTATGAGGCAGCACATCATGCTGCCCGGACACGGAATTGCGGACCCGCACTTCCGGGTCCGCAATTCCGTTTCCCAAAAAAATAGAACATGTCCTATTCTTGTCTGCAATTGCGGACAAGAACAGGCATATTCTATTGGTGTCGGCAATGTGCGATCCGCAAAATGCAGAACACACCGCCGCTGTCCGTGTTTTGCGGATCCGTGGAGCCTCAAAACACGTTGCGGACGTGTGAATGGAGCCTAAAAGAGGAGAGAATATTTAAAAGAATAAAAACTGCTACAAGAGGACAGAGTTTTAAATTAGAGGGGCAAAGGTTTAAACAGTATAGCCTTTACCAGACAAATCCAAAGAGGTCGTCTAAGGAAATTTCTCAAGAGATTTCATCACTGAACAATTACGTGTCACCCGGATTTATGACCCCAGAACGGCAGCCATTGAAGGATCGGACAATAGAACAACCTTAATGTATTAATCCCATAACGTGGCCCAGCCTTGACACCTAGCTTTACAGTCACCCAAACACGGCACCGACCAAACCCCGACACCTTCCTGACAATAGAAGAGTGTAATCTCCATAATGTGACCCAGACTGGATACCTTGGTCTGGATTCAGCCAACAATGGCGCCTCCAAAACAATGACGCCTTCTGAACGTTAACATTTTGAAAACTTGGAAAACTCCAGAACTGATATTTACAGGACTACAGACTATACCTGATAATTTCTTCTGTACCTTCGGTCCTCTCATGGACTACACAGAACTACTGATGGTAAATCCTGGCTCGTGGACATACAGTAGCGGAAGATCTGTTATTTGCCTTCTATAAATTGGAGGTTTTCTCATAATGTAGTCTTCGTACCTGGTTGAGCTCCCATCCCCAGCGGATGCTCAAAATAAAGGATCCGTTTTTTATGTTCTTTTGACGGATCACAGAAATGGAAAACGAGGTTAAAAGACTGGAGCGAGAGACCCCAAAGAGAGAGAGTTCCTGGATAGAGTCTGGAAGACAGAGAGCGTTGGGGAGCTGATGCTGAGATGAGCATCCTACAAGGGGACTGGAGCAGCACCCATTGCTTGGGGCGACCTGCATGAGAGGGGATGTATCGCTATTACAGGTTTTCGTCTTTAGAAATCCAAGAAAGTGCCCGAAATGCACTCTTGATTCTCCAGTCCAAGGTTTTATCTATTTCTGCAGGGGGTTATTCCTATAAACACTACAGTAACATTAGATGATTTATTATTCGGGTCTCTGGCTTCAGTGAAAACATCTCAGAGCTGCCGGTGGCTTCTGATTGTGGCAAAATATTCTTTTTAAACAGCAAAAATCGCTTCCCAATATCTCCCGTACATGTATGTCGAGCCTTCAAAGATGGCACCTGCTTTACACAGCAGACAGTCGGTGGAAAAGTCTATGATCAGCGATAACTCCGATCACAGACTTTGAACCCCCAGATGCCATGCTCTATTGTGACCACAGGACCTGAACAGCCAATTACTAGGAGCTCTGCGCATCTGGTGACCAAATGGCTCCCTCACAACAAGATTGCGGGAGCTGTTTGATTGCGATGGCAGCTTCAGGCCTTCTGAAGACTCTGAGGCCTGTCAGATCGAAGTTCCCATCAACTCCTGCCTATGACACAGTTTCCCCCGTAGATCGCATGGTAAATTAATGCAGGAAGAAGTGATGAGATGATCGTATGTTCCCCAGGAGGATAGGAAATAAATGAAAAAAAAAGTCTTCGAAAATATAATCAATCAAATCCTTGGACTGAACCCGAGTTCAGGAAATGTTTTTTTACAGTACAAATTAATTTATGAAGTTATTGTGCAAAGTCTCGCGAAACTTCACGAAGCAATAACTTTGGCTCATCAGAGACAATACATACTAATACTGTACGGAGCTCCTGCAAATCGACTTCGGATGTTTCATCCAAAGTCGCTTTGCTCATCCCTATTCACTTCCACACCAATTTTTTTTTTTAAAGTGATGATAAAGCCACACACACCCCAAAATGGTATTAATAAACATGACATCGCCTGGCAAAATAATGAGCCCTCATACAGATTCAAGACAAAACCCATAAAACTATAGCAGAATTAGAAAGTACAAGGTGTTTTGCAAAAAACAGGCCTTCATATGGCTGTGGATAGAAAAGTAAAAAATGATGGCTCCGGGAAAAGTAAAAAACAGAAATGAACAAACAGAGCATTGCTGCATCATTAAGGGGTTAAAGCTCCATCAGCTTAAATCAGAATACACCACTGGACATTTTTATGATCTTTAAGGGTTTGGACACCTTTGGGGGCAAGTTCTTTTTATTATTGTATTGTACTCATTTTGAACTAAAAATTATTTCTTCAATTTGTATTTATTAAAAATGTTGAGCCCATTTATCGTTCGAGGTTCTCTAGTAGCATGCTTTGTGTTTGCCGTCAAGCAGTTCAGCTGATGGCTCCTTATCTCCGATCTTATAAACACTCATTACATATTTTTTATTTTTTTATGGATAAGAATGTGGCTTAAATAAGGCCGGGTTCACATCTGCGTTGTGAACTCCGGGACTGTAATTCGCTCACTGTATCCAGTTTACAAAAGTTAGTCTACTCCGGAAAGCGGCCAGATTACCACCAGATCCCATTACTGTGAATGGGGATCCAGCGGTTGACGGCTATGCCAGATACGGTGAACTCCGGCAGTCGGTGGATGAACAGACTGCCGGCGTTCACAGCGCAGATATGACCCAGCCTAACTGACTTTGAGCTAGTAGTAAATTAGAGATGAGGTTTATTAGATGACCAGCTCCCAGTGAATGTACGATACTAACAGCTAGGCAAAAGTTAACTCTCCATGACAAAGCTGCTGAATATTGTTAATAAAGACCAATTGAAAAAATGAGTTTTAGCCCAAAATGAGTAAAATGCACTTGCAAAAAAAAAATATTCCCCCCAAAGGTGTGCATATCCTTTAAGGTTCTGCTCATATGAACAACCCGGCATATTGTGAAATATGACTGCAACGTTCTCCATCATTTTATTCTTCTGCAAACTTATCCATATATTCAAAAAGTTTCTGAGTGGAAAAATACGATCCCCAAAAATATAAGGGTGAAGACCTGGTTATCATTAGGGTCGAGTTATACGAGACCTCTGCCTAATAAACTTAATCCAATAGTGGTGTCTCCAAAACAACGACACCTTCCCAAAATCAGCAGCTTATGATATTAATGGTGTATACTGTATATATATATCCTTTCAGTAATGTCTCTGAAATACCATTCACAGGTTGTGAGGAGCCTTTGATCATGTTCACTGGTTTCTCTCTGGGTATCAGCCACATCTATGGAACCTAATCTTCACACCTTCTAAAAATGCTAATTTTAACCTGGAGTTATAACAAAAGGATTTCTTATACACTGTCTTATTGGACAGCTGGGGCACAAAAGTCTAATTAAAGGAGTGGTCCAATTGTTACCAATATTTCTGTATAAAGTGGCAGTTCTGGGTCAAGTTCCTCAGACCACTTTCTTTCCACATCTACTGGAAACCAGTCTTTTTACAGAACTGATTTGCAGGACTCACTTACATGGCTCATCTATAGGAATCACCTACAGAAGTCATCTAGAGAACTCATCTACAGGAATCACTTACATGGCTCATCTATAGGAATCACCTACAGAAGTCATCCAGAGGACTTATCTACAGGAATCACTTACATGACTCATCTATAGGAATCGCCTACAGAAGTAATCTAGAGAACTCATCTACAGGAATCACTTACATGGCTCATCTATAGGAATCACCTACAGAAGTCATCCAGAGGACTCATCCACAGGACTCACTTACAGGACTCATCTATAGGAATCACCTACAGAAGTCATCCAGAGGACTCATCTACAGGAATCACCTACAGGACTCATCTATAGGAATCACCTACAGAAGTCATCCAGAGAACTCATCTACAGGACTCCGATTTGCTCCCATTTTGAATTCTACTTTTTCAGTTACAGACTTTTTGAAAACTTTTTCCATTCTGTCACTTGTTGACTCTTGTTTTAAAAGTTTCCATATTATTTTTTCTGGTCTTCTTCTTAAAGATAAATATGGAACCTGACGGGTAAGTATCTTCATTCTTCCTATTTGTAGTTTGTCACCGGTCATAATGTCTGCAAATAAGACGGGGGTCAGTTAGCACATCCCAGTGCGCAGGTGCAAAAAATGCAACAGCACTCTGAAAACACAAATAATGTACAATAATGCAATAGTTATAGAAAATATCCTGGTGCTAATGCTGAGCTTATTTTGTAAATTAGAGATTCTTGGTAAATACATTTTGTACAACATTTTTTGGGCCCGTCTGTCGGCGTCAAGGCGAATCTCTGTAAGACGGGAACCTGACACTAAATACTACCTGTTATGTGCCATTTGTGTTTGCAGAGTGCTGTTGCATTGTGTTTTTTTCTTCGTGTTTTTAGCCATGGCGGCATGCCAGATTGGGATGTGCTGACCGACCCCCTTTTTTTGCAGTTGTACTGAGCTGGAGGTGTGGCTGACTCCGCTTGGTCTTGCACCCCTGACCAGCCTGTCTGCCCCATAGGCTGATTGTAATTAGTAATAAGTATAAAGCTGTAGCTGCTCTCATTGCATTCATTGGAAGCAGTCTGGCGCCAGGAGAAGTATAAAGGTACATGTTGGTACATGCATTCCCTGGATTACATGGAGGCCGTTATGGCACCAAAAATGGTAAAAGGCAGAGTGGACCCAGCATGCATGTGGAACCTGCACTCCCTCAATTTTACGGTGGCCATTATGGCACATAACAGGTAGTGTTTAGTGTTAGGTTCCCGTCTTATACAGATTGACGTTTGGAAGACGGGCCCAAATAATTTTGTACAAAATGTATTTCCTAAGAATCTCAAATTTACAAAATAAGTGCAGCATTAGCATCAGAATATTTTCTATAACTATGGCATTATTGTGCGTGATTTGTGTTTGCAGAGAGCTTTTGCGTTGTGATTTTTTTACTTCGTAGTCATAATGTCCGGCAGAAATCCTCTTCCACTGCAATAAATCTAACTGGAATCGATATTTCTTTCCCACACAGGCCCAGCGATTTGCCATTGACCTGCCCCATCTGTTTCCAGACAGACAGCCTCCTGGAGAAACATTTGCGAAGAATTTGTATGAGAGACAGAAGCGACGATGATATCAAAGCTGCAGTCGCCACAGCCAGGAAGAGGCTGGACAACCTCGCTTCACACGGAATTGCTATTGAGTACCATCAGATTGCAGAGCTGGTCTCTCATGGAAGATGCTTGGACAACATCCTTGGGTTCCTTAGAGATCGTGGAATCTATAATAATCCCTTGGTTCCCAGGTTTGTATTAGTTCGACATGTGTTGTAAAGGTCTTGAATACTTCCAAATGTCTTTTTCTATTTCCTACTTTCCATCAATCATCTTAATAAAATATCAGTTTTTTCTATAGAGCTTCAATGGAAAAGGAAGAAGAGCTAAAGAAAGAAAAAGAAAACAAGTCTACTCCTCCCGTGATAAGGTCCAAAGAGGAGGAATTTCAAATGTTAACAGAGAAATATCCCCTCGCTGTGGACTCCAATCCACCACAAATAAAGGCATGCTTTGCAGAGTCCACAGTCCATGGACGATATTTATATGATCGGTGCAGAAAACTACAGAACAAGATGAGAGTGGACTACATCATCGGTAAGCTCTTCACATGTTTATTTAAGGGTTTTTCATGTGTATATCATGGCGACATATTAATACACTCTATGATCTATATTCAATAGGATTGCTTCAGGACGACAGACCAAATGAAAAAGAAGTGAAAATGTGTATTGGGCATCAGGCGTGGAAAAAGAACCTGCCCCGGGTCAAAGATATCTTAGATCAATGGAAGAGAAGATAACATAGCTCAAGGAATGGACATCAAGAAGAATTACGGGGATGTTGGATTTTGTTAAATAAAGTTATTTTTATTGTTACCTCAACAAAACTTTGTATTTGGAAGTTCCTTCCACTGTAGATAAGTAAGAGAAGGCTAAGGGCATGAGGATTGGTGTAGGATTTATGGAGGTGATGGTTACGGCCTGTGCTTCTACATAACTTTGGCACATCCCGCGCCAGAGCATGGGGATTAAGACCTGCGTATAAATCGCGGGTCTTAATAAATGACCCCCATACTTTTTACAGTTTCTCAAGACATTATATAAACCATTAAATGGCTCCATTTTAAAGTACAACTTGTCCTGCAAAAAGCAAATCCTCAGATGTCAACAGAAAACTTCAATCTTTTGAAGGTGGGGAGGGAAAAACAAGTGACACGTGATCCAGCAGTGATGTTTGCTTGGGGACAAATCAACTTTGAGACGTGTCATTGACTACAGTCTCAGATGTGAGCACAGCTTTGCACAAATTGACAGTTTCAGGGTTAGACTGGCCCACTAGAGTTCCAGAGGATCCTTCGGTGGGCCTAGGGTCTGAAACCATAGTAGGCACCAAAGGTCCAGAAATACAATGTATTTGGAGCTGCCTATAAAGCCAATAACTTGTATCTAGGGTCTATTTCTTTAAATCAAAACTTATTAGACATGATTGATTATTGAGTTGGGCCCCAGAACAATTCCCTCTGGTGGGCCCAACGAACCCCAGTCTAACCCTGACAGTTGGCACCAGAAATCTAGTGAAGACAGCTTCGGAGCAGGCCTTTTTATTTCTCCACAAGTCCCAATGTCTGGGAGTTAAGCCTCATGCACATGACAGTGAATAATGGCCGTATGATGGCGTCTAAGTAACGGCCGTCACACGTCCATTTTTAGTACCAATGAAAGTCTATGGGGTGAAAAAAAATCATACACTATGGGGGACATTATTTTACCAGGGGGCCTACATGGGTACATTATTAAAGCTGGGGGCACTATAAAAAAGTTATTTACACCTTGGAAAACATTATTTTAGCTGGGGCCAAAATAGGGGGTATTATTAAAGCTGGGGGCAGTAAAACAAAAAAAAGAAGGTCCTTGTATGTATCTCCCTCAGCCCGTGTGCTCCCTTTTGCGTGAACTGTGAAAAAATTATGATAAAAACATGGTTAAAATCACAACAATTGTCGGGCAACTACATCTTAGGTTACAAAGTTTCAAAACATATCCTGTATGGGGCAAAGATAATCAGAAGAGAGAACCCACTTTAAATGCTCGATTCAGTCCCTTGGGTTCCAAAGTGTCCAACTCAAAGTTTAGGGTCATAGATGGTGTCCCCCCTTTGAAGAGAAGTGGCAATCGGGAGCGGGTCTTAAAGAGATTGGAACTCAGATGGATTTTTGAGCTGGACACTTTGGAACCCAAGGGACTGACTCGAGCATTTAAAGTGGGTTCTCTCTTCTGATTATCTTTGCCCCATACAGGATATGTTTTGACATATTGTAACCTAAGATGTAGTTGCCAGACAATTCTTGTGATTTTAACCATGTTGTTATCCCCAAGATTTGGATACCCACACCAATGATCAAATTTTAGATCCTTTTTCATTGTTTGACAACTGTATGAATACAACATAAGGTTGGATATAATTGTTTTCTAGCTACCAATATAAAGGGCTGGAACTGGTATTTTGATACTCTTTAGATTAATGGCCATGTTTTGGCCTAGTAGGGTTCGGTGTTGGATTAAGCTGAGATATATTTTAAAGACCCATCTGACGTGGTATATCTAGATATATTTGGTAACACCCATGAACCAACTAAGGGCCGAAATATGGACCTATTATAAACAGGTGTGTGAATGGGGATGGACCTCTCTCCATGGATTGGGATGGACCTCTCTCCAGGGATGGGGATGGACCTCTCTCCAGGGATGGGGATGGAGGCTATCCCGACCCACACTACCCTAGAGTGAATGGTAATATATCGACTGATAGCCCCACCATCCTGGACGGAGGTCACTGGATGATGGGGCTTATATGTACGGTCCCTTAGTATGAATGGTTGGGCTAGTTGCTACTTTAACTATTTGCCACGGTATATCCATTGCCCCTCAGCAGTCTCCTGACCTACCCACGTACAGTCACGCTAATTGTTATTCCATATGTCCCTCTTATAATACTGTTTTTACTTCATACAGTGGTATGCCTTATTCCCTTGTTGTATCAATCATTTTGATATTAATGAGTGAGTCCTATATTACATTTTACATATATCTATAAGTGGGGTGTTAGTACCATGGAATGCACAAGTGAAATTGTGACTTCAGTCCAGTTGCTACATTATCTCCAGTTCGCCAATACATTATTGCATATGTGAGTAGTGTGGTTGGGTAGCAACAGAATGCTTTGCGGGTCATGTGACCGGAAGTCTTCCAGCGCTTTGGCCGGAAGCCACTCTACCGCTGTTGCCGGAAACTCCTACCACGTTGATGCACGTGGAGGGGAGACGCCGACTAGTGCGGCCATACATCGCCCTCCAGTAAGCCTCTGTACGATCTCCTTCAGCCCTGAGTAAGTGAATTATATGTTTAACATTGGTTTTTGTTTTGTCAGCATTACATGTTGGTGATGACATCTTTGCAGGACATATGGGTCAACTCATAATGGGAGAGGGGGAGGCACCCTAGGCATAGACCGCCAACCCATTAGGGGATGTTTATATATTCTGTTCATGTATTGTATCACACTATGCTTAATAAAGTCCTCCGCCCAAACTCCTCCGCCTCCGGGGCCAGCTGCCGAAAACGCGCCCACTGCAAACGAGAGAGAGCATCGGCAATACAATTATCGCCCCCCTGCGCATGCACTGCCACCACCCAGGTATTGAGCGACAAACACTCTAATACCAGCCGCTGTAGCAGCTGTACCACTAATGGCGACGAGGCCGACAATCCGTTTATTGCCTGAACTACCACCAAATTATCACAGTGGAAGCGAACCTTCCTATCCCGAAAAACCTCCCCCCACAACATAACCGCCACTACTATAGGAAAGAGTTCCAACAATGCCAAATTCTTCACCCAGCACTTTTCGACCCAACTAGCTGGCCAACTTCCAGAACACCATTGGCCCCCGCAAAAAAACTCAAAACAGTCCACCACCTCCCCCATGAATAACGAGCGATCGTTATACATCTCCAAAAAGGAGCTCCAAACTTTCAAGTCCACCTGCAATTTCTTACCCAAACGTATGTAGTGGTGTGGTACAACTGCGCCCGCCGTCACTCCTGCTAATCTCCTGCTAAAAACCCTCCCCATGGGCATAATCCGGCATGCAAAATTGAGTCTACCTAACAGTGATTGAAGTTCACACAATTGTATCTTCTTTAACGGCTATGCCCTTGCTACTTCCTTCTTCAAGTCTTCCAACTTGTCCCTAGGCAATCTACATTCCATCCTAATCATATCAAGCACTATCCCCAAGAAACTCAATTCCGTGGCCGACCCCATTGTATTTTCTGTCGCCAATGGAACCCCAAACGACTCAAACAACATACCCAAGGTATGCAACCACAGTGCACAAACCCGTGACTCCGGAGGGCCCATACACAGAAAATCGTCCAGGTAGTGAATAATGGATTCACAACCTGACGCCTTCACCACCGCCAATTCCAAAAACGAACTAAACATCTTTAAATATGCGCACGACAGGGATCAACCCATCGGCAGGCAACGATCCACGAAAAAAACCCTGTCCCAAAAACACCCCAACAAATGCAGACAATCCGGGTGCACTGGCAGTAACCTGAACGCCGCCTCAATATCCGTCTTTGCTAGTAACGCTCTGCATCCACACTTTTTAACCCACGCCACATCAAATGAGGTATAGACCACTGAACACAAGGCAGGGTCAATACCGTCATTGACGGACGATCCCTTCGGAAAAGACAGGTGATGAATAAGTTGAAACTTACTCACCTCCCTCTTTGGAACTACCCCCAGCGGCGACACCCGCAAATTCACGATTGGCGGTTCTACAAACGGGCCAGCCATCTGCCCTAGCATGACCTCTCTGTAAAGTTTATCTGCCACCACCTCCAGATGCTCCCTAGCCAACCGCAAGTTTCTTTTTAAAAACACCACATCACCTGGAGCAAACAGAATTTTAAATCCCACAAAAAAAAAAACTAAGCAACGCCGCGGCCCCTTTATCCGGGTATTTACCGAGGTATGGCTCCATCTTTTCCAGACGTACTGGCGTCTCCCCTTTGCTATTGATACCCCCCCCCCCCCGTTCCGCTCCATCGGACCCCCCACATACAGAGCACTCATGCTTGAACTTACATTTTGCCCTGAATTTACAGCCGCCCTCATTAAACGAGAAACACAATCCCTTTGCGGACGCTGTTGCGATATGGGATGAACTCCCGCCTCCGGATTCCCCTCAAAAGAACTGACCCGTCCTCTGTGACAATCTTCTGGATCCAGAAGAAGTTCCTTCTTCACACTGTCCCCTGGCAGTGCTCGGGCCAGGGACGATGGAGCTGGTCTCCTCCATGGTTGGCTCACGGGGGTGGAGCTCCTTCCTTGCTGTTGCCTCAGTGAAGGGGGTCTGCTGCACGCTGCCTCTGCACTCGCAGCAGCCCCATGCCTCAGGATAGCCTGCTCATGCTGGGGGGCATCTTCCTCGCCAGGGTTTGTGAAGGTGCCCGCCGTGCCTGGTCCGGAACCCAAGCCGCCTCTTCCTGCAGTACGAAGTGACCGAGTCTGGCCAAGTCGGGGGCTCCACCTACATAACGGATTCCTTCCACGTGGGAGCATACAGGAGGAAACTTTCCCCGCTGCGCACCGACGTGAAGGGTCCTTAGAAGGGCTCCGAATCCGACGCTGATGGCCTCTTCAAGCTGCTCCATGGCTAAGGTGAGCATGTGGCCTCCCCTAAGGGCTCTGCCCCCCCCCAGTCCGGCCATTACTTGTCATCAGAATAGATGTGATACTGAATACCATGGGACTCTATGAGCTGTCCCAGAAGGTGTAGATTGAGAAGGGCAGGGGTCCTAGGAGAGAGCCTTGAGGGACACCAACAGAGAGGGAATGAGACAAGGAGGTGGTGTGAGAGTTTGGTCTGTGAGGTATGATGTGATCCAGGAGAGGGTCAAGTCTGTGAAGCCAAGAGATGAGAGAGTTTGTAGCAGAAGGGAGTGGTCTACGGTGTCAAAGGCAGAGGATGGGTCAAGGAGAAGGAGAACAGAGTAATGTAGAAGCAGGGCTAGAGTCCTGCGGGAACGGCGTTCCTGCACTTTTTTCATAGCAGGAATGCCGTTCCCTTTCAGGGCCGTCTTTAACGAACACCAGGCAAAAGGACCAGGAAGCGATGAAGGCTTTTTACTCACCGCTTCCTGGTCCTCTATAGGTCCTCTATTCTAAATCTGAGGTGTTCCCATGGTGATGTGGACGCTGCATCATTGGTGAGCAGTGCGCCCCCTCATCATTGATGGCAGCGGCAGTTCCGATGGGAGTCCCAGCATTGTAATGCTGGGGCTCCGATCGGTTACCATGGCAGCCAGGACGCTACTGAAGTCCTGTCTGCCATGGCCAGTTACTCTGCAGCATACTTACATGCGCTGTGGTCGGACGGCGCTCCTTCTTCTTGTAACTCACAGGTCTGTGCGGCGCACTGCTATAAGCATAAGCAATGTGCCGCACAGACCTGTAAGTTACAAGAAGGAGCGCCGGCCGGCCACAGCGCATGTAAGTATGCCACTGACTAACTGGCCATGGCAGCCAGACAGGACTTCAGTAGCATCCTGGCAGTCATGGTAACCCATCGAAGCCCCAGCATTACACTGCTGGGACTCCGATCGGAACTGCCACTGCCACCAATGATGGGGGGGGAGGGCGCACTGCCCACCAATGATTTTAATACTGGGGGAGGGTGCTCTGCCCACCAATGATTTTAATACCAGGGAGGGGCGGGGGAGAGTACAACATGGCGGCAGGCTCTGTGGGGGCAATATGGCGGCAGGCTCTGTGGGGGCAATATGGCGGCAGGCTCTGTGGGGGCAATATGGCGGCAGGCTCTGTGGGGGCAATATGGCGGCAGGCTCTGTGGGGGCAACATGGCGGCACGCTCTGTGGGGGCAACATGGCGGCAGGCTCTGTGGGGGCAATATGGCGGCAGGCTCTGTGGGGGCAATATGGCGGCAGGCTCTGTGGGGGCAATATGGCGGCAGGCTCTGTGGGGGCAATATGGCGGCAGGCTCTGTGGGGGCAATATGGCGGCAGGCTCTGTGGGGGCAATATGACGGCAGCCTCTGTGGGGAAATATGATGGCAGGCTCTGTAGGGGCAGCAGGCTCTGTGGGGGCAATATGGTGGCAGGCTCTCTGGGGGCAATATGACAGCAGGCTCTGTGGGGCAATATGATGGCAGGCTCTGTGGGGCAATATGGCGGCAGGTTCTGTGGGGGCAATATGGCGGCAGGTTCTGTGGGGGCAATATGGCGGCAGGCTCTGTGGGGGAAATATGGCGGCAGGCTCTGTGGGGCAATATGGCGGCAGGCTCTGTGGGCTGGTGAGAGGCACTGGGAGCTAGTGAGAGGCACTGGGGGCTGATGGAGAGGCACTTAGGGCCGATGGAGAGGCACTGGGGGCTGGTTAGAGGCACTAGGGGCTGCTATGAGGCTACTGGGGGCTGATATATGGCTACTGGGGGTTGCTATAAGGCTACTGGGGGCTGCTATGAGGCTACTGGGGGCTGCTATAAGGCATGGGGCTCTTATCTGAGGTCTGATTGGGGGTCATTCATATTGGCGTCTGAGTTGAGGTGTTATCTGAGGTCTTATTAACATTGAGGATCTTATTGGGGCTGTTAGCTGAGGTCTGATTAATACTGGGGGTCTGATTGGTCGTCTGACCTGAGGTATAATGAAAAATATTTTTTTTCTGGAGCAGCTTGGAGAAAAAAGGCCTCACAGTCTCCCACACCCCTTCTGCCCGGCCAAGCGAGCCAGCACCCCTGAGGCCAAGCCTGCCAGCACCCCTGAGGCCAAGCCTGTCAGCACCCCTTCTGCCCGGCCAAGCGAGCCAGCACCCCTGAGGCCAAGCCTGCCAGCACCCCTGAGGCCAAGCCTGTCAGCACCCCTGAGGCTAAGCCTGTCAGCACCCCTGAGGCCAAGCCTGTCAGCACCCCTGAGGCCAAGCCTGTCAGCACCCCTGAGGCCAAGCCTGTCAGCACCCCTGAGGCCAAGCCTGTCAGCACCCCTGAGGCTAAGCCTGTCAGCACCCCTGAGGCTAAGCCTGTCAGCACTCCTGAGGCTAAGCCTGTCAGCACCCCTGAGGCTAAGCCTGTCAGCACCCCTGAGGCTAAGCCTGTCAGCACCCCTGAGGACCACAGGGAGGCGCCAAGATCCCTGGTATCTAGGGTTATGATGGTGTATAACCAAAAAAGATGGAGGCTTGGATTGTTAGATATACATAGGTGGGGTGGCAACACTTATATTCTGATTCCCACGGCCAATTCGTATGTGGTATGCAATTGACAGATGTAGTGTTAGGTAAATATAAAATATTAGGCAAATATAAAATCTAGATATAAAACCAAACACCCCAAAAAAGAGAAAACTAAAACCGCTCATTCCACTTATAAGTACGACAACAGACCAAAAACCCCAGTTCCCACCACACCAAAAGACCCCCCCCCCACAACCCACTGACTGATACAATAAAAGCAACTAGAGGAATATTTAACCTATCAAAATATGAACTCAAACCAGTTGAACTCAGTGTGCTTAGTAAAGGATTGTCCTTTTGTCCCACAAATAACTCTGACCCCTTCGAATTATTCGTCGACATTAATCAGTGGATCCGAAAATTAACACTTAAAAGACATTTTGCCATTAAAGATATAATTTCCGGAGATAAAGAAAACCCATCACCAATAATTGCTAATATTAACAACACTGCGCTCATCCAACTCCCCCCCACTACAGAAGACCCGTCAGCACCTACTCTTAACGAAGATCCAATAAACACCTTCATTCCATCAGGCCTAAAAAACAAATCTTCATTCTATCCCCTACACAGTAGGGGTCCGCATCTAGAGAGCTTTCTCAACATAGTTTTAAATGACCTAAAAACCTCAAAAGAACCCCGAACCTCTACTATCCCAAATAATCTCAATACCCGAGAAAAAAGAGCATTGACAGAACTTAAGAAAAACAAGGACATTGTAATAAAAAACGCTGATAAAGGAGGGGGGGTCGTAATCATGGACCTCAATTATTACATACAGGAATCAAAAAGAATTTTGTCTGATCACATCTACTATAAAGTCCTTGCAGATGACCCAACGGCCATTTTTAAGAAAGCATTGTTTGAACTTGTAGATTTTGGTTTTAATCAAAACATTTTAAACAAAAAGGAAAAATTATTCCTCACTCTTAATCACCCCACCACTGCTCGTTTTTACTTTTTGCCCAAAATACACAAAACCCTCACCAACCCACCTGGCAGACCAATCATCTCCGGTATAAACTCCCTTACATCTAACCTCTCAGCGTATGTTGATACTTTCCTACAAAAATATGCACAAAAACTCCCCTCTTATCTAAGAGATTCAACAGACCTCATAAACACCCTCAACAATATAGTTTGGAAGGACCACTACATTTGGGTCACACTTGACGTAGCATCCCTCTACAGTAATATCCGACATGACTTAGGAATACGCGCAACCAAACATTTCCTTGACCTGGATCATGAGATGCCCCTCCCTCAAAAAGATTTCATTTTAAACTCAATACAATTTATTTTAGAACATAACTTCTTCACTTTTAATGATACCTTTTACATCCAAACAAGGGGTACCGCTATGGGTACAAAATTTGCACCTTCGTATGCTAATTTGTTTGTAGGCTTTTTCGAAGAGTCTCTAGGTCTTCAATACCATAAAGATATACACCTCTACCGTCGATATATCGATGATATTATCTTCGTCTGGAGTAGCAGCGTTGAAGAACTCACGTCTTTTATACTAACGCTAAACCAGAATGACTGGGGTCTTCAATTCACACATGAATTTGACTCCAAGAAAGCAACGTTTTTAGATCTACATATCGAAATTATCCAAAACAAGATCACCACTAGTACCCATTTTAAAAAAGTGGACTCCAACAGTTACCTAGAATACTCCAGCTGCCACTACACAAAATGGAAAAGGAACATACCGTACGGGCAGATGAAAAGAATCCGAAGAAACTGCTCCAATGAAAAGACCCTCAAAACTCAACTGGGAATCCTAAAGGATCGCCTCCTAGAAAAGGGCTATCCAAAAAGTTTAATTAAAGCATCCACCAAGAGGGTTTTAAAAATAGACCAAAGAGAAGCATTGAAACCACCACCCCCGAAAACTACTGACTCAAAAGGATACCAATATAACCTCATTACTAGGTATAATAGAAATCATCAGAATATTAGAAAGATATTGATGAAGCACTGGAACATCCTGCTAAAAGACCCCATCCTCAAAAATTTTCTACCTCAATTACCGTCCATAACATTTAGAAGGGCACAAACTATTAAAAATATCATCGCCCCGTCCTGTCCCAAACTTCAAGCCCCCATGAAAAACATTTTCTCACAGTCAATAAGAAAAGGATGTTTTAAATGTGGCACCAAAAAATGCAAATGTTGTGCGATGATCACACATGATACTAGGGCCATCGAAACAGGAGGTCCCTTGGGCCCCTGGACAATAAAACAAGACCTAAACTGCGGGACAAGAAATGTCATTTATCTTCTTAGATGTCCCTGCGGTTTAAAATATGTTGGTAGAACTACCCAAACCCTTAGGGAAAGAATGTGTGAACACAGATCTAATATTAAACGAAAAGTCCCGACACACAGCGTATCACGCCATTTCTCTGAATGACATGAGGGTTCCATAACCGGCCTCACAGTTACTCCTCTAGAAACCATCACCTCATCATATCAACAGCTATGCCGAAAGGAGATGTATTGGATTTTTACACTGAACACCTTATCCCCTTTCGGCCTAAACGAAAGTTTAGAATATTCTAACTACTAGAGAAGTACTGTTGCTACACTTACAAATATGCTTACAAATATACGGAGATTTTATATATATAGTTATTATATTATGGTATATTTATTATATATTTATAGGACTATATTGTATTATAGTATATTTATTATATATTTGTAACTTTTTAACCTACTGGTCACCATTTATATATGTATTATTCGTTTTTACTCCACTCGACGCTATTAACTGATTATCAATATTACCCCTATTTATTATGCACCATTACTTTCTCTTTTTTATCAATATATACTATATAGTACATTGATCAATGCTGTCAAATATCAATATTACCAATATTATTCTCTTTTATCTCCTTGTTAACACTATACTTTTCTATTTACTTATTATCTACTATATATTTTTTTTTTTTACTCCCCCATTTCTACCAAACCCACCACCAGCAGTCACTTCAACAGAATAACATAACATATATACCGGATTCTGTGAACAGAAATGTAACCCCCGATCATGTGATTAGGGAGCCGGTCATGTGACATCCTCTTGTCCCCTCTCACCCCAATAATACCTTAATAAACCTTTACACATATATTTTCAATCAACATACACACCCAACATTTGTGTAAGCCTACTAACAAGGCACCTCCTTCCTCCTTTTTCTTCTTCCTTGCTTTGATGGATTGTTAAAAGAGTTATTCTCGTCCTGAGAGGCACTTCCGGTTTCGGGTGCGCTCCACGGTGGAACGCACCGGAAGTGCAGGATGCGTTCCACTGCTGAGCGCAACTAGAGAAAGGGATGCGATCCTTCCCAAAACACCTGGAATAGCTAGTACGTGCCCCCCACCGGCCCTACAGGACCTAAACATGTCGTTACACTATGATGTTTCTCTCATAATAATCGTTATTATAACCGACATCGTTAAGACAGATATGACGTCACTTCCGGTGCGTTCCACTCTGGAGCGCATACAGTACCGGAAGTGACGAAACAGGAAGCCGTTTTTGGCGCTTTTTTTATGTTTTATGTGCTATTTAAACCACATCATTGTACTATGATTATATATGCTCCTGATGAAGGGGACCCATTAAGAGGCCCCGAAACGCGTCGAGCTACTCTCTCCCCCACCCTGGCTTTGGAATAAAAGAACATAAAGAATGAACAAGAACTCCTGAGTGATCATTGTTCATCCGTGAGACTCTACTGGCGATCCAGGCGCAGGAGGTGTGATGTGGGTGTCTTGTGCTTTATCCCACATTACCCTCCTGGGTGAAGTGAGTCACTAAAATTTTGATTGTATATCTGAAAATTTTTTGCTTTTATATCTAGATTTTATATTTGCCTAATATTTTATATTTACCTAACACTACATCTGTCAATTGCATACCACATACGAATTGGCCGTGGGAATCAGAATATATTTTGGTGAGTGTGAAAGTGTTGCCACCCCACCTATGTATATCTAACAATCCAAGCCTCCATCTTTTTTGGTTATACACCATCATAACCCTAGATACCAGGGATCTTGGCGCCTCCCTGTGGTCCTTTTTAGCGTTTCCACGCAACCCCACTGTCTTCCTAATCACCCACCTTGAGGGCATCAGGGTGGGTTGAGACCACTGGCAGCCTGCCCACCTTTATTCCACTATTTTTCTCTTTTTTTAAATAAATATACATATATATATACATATATTTGTGCTTCAAAAAAATTCGGGTACAAAACGAACCACACGTACTATTGCCCTACCTTTGGCGCCCTGCGAAGTTACCCCTGGACCATCGTTCTGAAAGGCCCAGTGACTAACCCTCTTTTTTTCTTCCCCTGTCTCTGACTAGCACCCCTGAGGCCAGGCCAGCCAGCACCCCTGAGGGCAAGCCAGCCAGCACCCCTGAGGCCAAGCCTGTCAGCACCCCTGAGGCTAAGCCTGTCAGCACCCCTGAGGCCAGGCCAGCCAGCACCCCTGAGGCTAAGCCTGTCAGCACCCCTGAGGCCAAGACTGCCAGCACCCCTGAGGCCAAGACTGTCAGCACCCCTGAGGCTAAGCCTGTCAGCACCCCTGAGGCTAAGCCTGTCAGCACCCCTGAGGACCACAGGGAGGCGCCAAGATCCCTGGTATCTAGGGTTATGATGGTGTATAACCAAAAAAGATGGAGGCTTGGATTGTTAGATATACATAGGTGGGGTGGCAACACTTATATTCTGATTCCCACGGCCAATTCGTATGTGGTATGCAATTGACAGATGTAGTGTTAGGTAAATATAAAATATTAGGCAAATATAAAATCTAGATATAAAACCAAACACCCCAAAAAAGAGAAAACTAAAACCGCTCATTCCACTTATAAGTACGACAACAGACCAAAAACCCCAGTTCCCACCACACCAAAAGACCCCCCCCCCCACAACCCACTGACTGATACAATAAAAGCAACTAGAGGAATATTTAACCTATCAAAATATGAACTCAAACCAGTTGAACTCAGTGTGCTTAGTAAAGGATTGTCCTTTTGTCCCACAAATAACTCTGACCCCTTCGAATTATTCGTCGACATTAATCAGTGGATCCGAAAATTAACACTTAAAAGACATTTTGCCATTAAAGATATAATTTCCGGAGATAAAGAAAACCCATCACCAATAATTGCTAATATTAACAACACTGCGCTCATCCAACTCCCCCCCACTACAGAAGACCCGTCAGCACCTACTCTTAACGAAGATCCAATAAACACCTTCATTCCATCAGGCCTAAAAAACAAATCTTCATTCTATCCCCTACACAGTAGGGGTCCGCATCTAGAGAGCTTTCTCAACATAGTTTTAAATGACCTAAAAACCTCAAAAGAACCCCGAACCTCTACTATCCCAAATAATCTCAATACCCGAGAAAAAAGAGCATTGACAGAACTTAAGAAAAACAAGGACATTGTAATAAAAAACGCTGATAAAGGAGGGGGGGTCGTAATCATGGACCTCAATTATTACATACAGGAATCAAAAAGAATTTTGTCTGATCACATCTACTATAAAGTCCTTGCAGATGACCCAACGGCCATTTTTAAGAAAGCATTGTTTGAACTTGTAGATTTTGGTTTTAATCAAAACATTTTAAACAAAAAGGAAAAATTATTCCTCACTCTTAATCACCCCACCACTGCTCGTTTTTACTTTTTGCCCAAAATACACAAAACCCTCACCAACCCACCTGGCAGACCAATCATCTCTGGTATAAACTCCCTTACATCTAACCTCTCAGCGTATGTTGATACTTTCCTACAAAAATATGCACAAAAACTCCCCTCTTATCTAAGAGATTCAACAGACCTCATAAACACCCTCAACAATATAGTTTGGAAGGACCACTACATTTGGGTCACACTTGACGTAGCATCCCTCTACAGTAATATCCGACATGACTTAGGAATACGCGCAACCAAACATTTCCTTGACCTGGATCATGAGATGCCCCTCCCTCAAAAAGATTTCATTTTAAACTCAATACAATTTATTTTAGAACATAACTTCTTCACTTTTAATGATACCTTTTACATCCAAACAAGGGGTACCGCTATGGGTACAAAATTTGCACCTTCGTATGCTAATTTGTTTGTAGGCTTTTTCGAAGAGTCTCTAGGTCTTCAATACCATAAAGATATACACCTCTACCGTCGATATATCGATGATATTATCTTCGTCTGGAGTAGCAGCGTCGAAGAACTCACGTCTTTTATACTAACGCTAAACCAGAATGACTGGGGTCTTCAATTCACACATGAATTTGACTCCAAGAAAGCAACGTTTTTAGATCTACATATCGAAATTATCCAAAACAAGATCACCACTAGTACCCATTTTAAAAAAGTGGACTCCAACAGTTACCTAGAATACTCCAGCTGCCACTACACAAAATGGAAAAGGAACATACCGTACGGGCAGATGAAAAGAATCCGAAGAAACTGCTCCAATGAAAAGACCCTCAAAACTCAACTGGGAATCCTAAAGGATCGCCTCCTAGAAAAGGGCTATCCAAAAAGTTTAATTAAAGCATCCACCAAGAGGGTTTTAAAAATAGACCAAAGAGAAGCATTGAAACCACCACCCCCGAAAACTACTGACTCAAAAGGATACCAATATAACCTCATTACTAGGTATAATAGAAATCATCAGAATATTAGAAAGATATTGATGAAGCACTGGAACATCCTGCTAAAAGACCCCATCCTCAAAAATTTTCTACCTCAATTACCGTCCATAACATTTAGAAGGGCACAAACTATTAAAAATATCATCGCCCCGTCCTGTCCCAAACTTCAAGCCCCCATGAAAAACATTTTCTCACAGTCAATAAGAAAAGGATGTTTTAAATGTGGCACCAAAAAATGCAAATGTTGTGCGATGATCACACATGATACTAGGGCCATCGAAACAGGAGGTCCCTTGGGCCCCTGGACAATAAAACAAGACCTAAACTGCGGGACAAGAAATGTCATTTATCTTCTTAGATGTCCCTGCGGTTTAAAATATGTTGGTAGAACTACCCAAACCCTTAGGGAAAGAATGTGTGAACACAGATCTAATATTAAACGAAAAGTCCCGACACACAGCGTATCACGCCATTTCTCTGAATGACATGAGGGTTCCATAACCGGCCTCACAGTTACTCCTCTAGAAACCATCACCTCATCATATCAACAGCTATGCCGAAAGGAGATGTATTGGATTTTTACACTGAACACCTTATCCCCTTTCGGCCTAAACGAAAGTTTAGAATATTCTAACTACTAGAGAAGTACTGTTGCTACACTTACAAATATGCTTACAAATATACGGAGATTTTATATATATAGTTATTATATTATGGTATATTTATTATATATTTATAGGACTATATTGTATTATAGTATATTTATTATATATTTGTAACTTTTTAACCTACTGGTCACCATTTATATATGTATTATTCGTTTTTACTCCACTCGACGCTATTAACTGATTATCAATATTACCCCTATTTATTATGCACCATTACTTTCTCTTTTTTATCAATATATACTATATAGTACATTGATCAATGCTGTCAAATATCAATATTACCAATATTATTCTCTTTTATCTCCTTGTTAACACTATACTTTTCTATTTACTTATTATCTACTATATATTTTTTTTTTTTTACTCCCCCATTTCTACCAAACCCACCACCAGCAGTCACTTCAACAGAATAACATAACATATATACCGGATTCTGTGAACAGAAATGTAACCCCCGATCATGTGATTAGGGAGCCGGTCATGTGACATCCTCTTGTCCCCTCTCACCCCAATAATACCTTAATAAACCTTTACACATATATTTTCAATCAACACACACACCCAACATTTGTGTAAGCCTACTAACAAGGCACCTCCTTCCTCCTTTTTCTTCTTCCTTGCTTTGATGGATTGTTAAAAGAGTTATTCTCGTCCTGAGAGGCACTTCCGGTTTCGGGTGCGCTCCACGGTGGAACGCACCGGAAGTGCAGGATGCGTTCCACTGCTGAGCGCAACTAGAGAAAGGGATGCGATCCTTCCCAAAACACCTGGAATAGCTAGTACGTGCCCCCCACCGGCCCTACAGGACCTAAACATGTCGTTACACTATGATGTTTCTCTCATAATAATCGTTATTATAACCGACATCGTTAAGACAGATATGACGTCACTTCCGGTGCGTTCCACTCTGGAGCGCATACAGTACCGGAAGTGACGAAACAGGAAGCCGTTTTTGGCGCTTTTTTTATGTTTTATGTGCTATTTAAACCACATCATTGTACTATGATTATATATGCTCCTGATGAAGGGGACCCATTAAGAGGCCCCGAAACGCGTCGAGCTACTCTCTCCCCCACCCTGGCTTTGGAATAAAAGAACATAAAGAATGAACAAGAACTCCTGAGTGATCATTGTTCATCCGTGAGACTCTACTGGCGATCCAGGCGCAGGAGGTGTGATGTGGGTGTCTTGTGCTTTATCCCACATTACCCTCCTGGGTGAAGTGAGTCACTAAAATTTTGATTGTATATCTGAAAATTTTTTGCTTTTATATCTAGATTTTATATTTGCCTAATATTTTATATTTACCTAACACTACATCTGTCAATTGCATACCACATACGAATTGGCCGTGGGAATCAGAATATATTTTGGTGAGTGTGAAAGTGTTGCCACCCCACCTATGTATATCTAACAATCCAAGCCTCCATCTTTTTTGGTTATACACCATCATAACCCTAGATACCAGGGATCTTGGCGCCTCCCTGTGGTCCTTTTTAGCGTTTCCACGCAACCCCACTGTCTTCCTAATCACCCACCTTGAGGGCATCAGGGTGGGTTGAGACCACTGGCAGCCTGCCCACCTTTATTCCACTATTTTTCTCTTTTTTTAAATAAATATACATATATATATACATATATTTGTGCTTCAAAAAAATTCGGGTACAAAACGAACCACACGTACTATTGCCCTACCTTTGGCGCCCTGCGAAGTTACCCCTGGACCATCGTTCTGAAAGGCCCAGTGACTAACCCTCTTTTTTTCTTCCCCTGTCTCTGACTAGCACCCCTGAGGCCAGGCCAGCCAGCACCCCTGAGGGCAAGCCAGCCAGCACCCCTGAGGCCAAGCCTGTCAGCACCCCTGAGGCTAAGCCTGTCAGCACCCCTGAGGCCAGGCCAGCCAGCACCCCTGAGGCTAAGCCTGTCAGCACCCCTGAGGCCAAGACTGCCAGCACCCCTGAGGCCAAGACTGTCAGCACCCCTGAGGCTAAGCCTGTCAGCACCCCTGAGGCTAAGCCTGTCAGCACCCCTGAGGACCACAGGGAGGCGCCAAGATCCCTGGTATCTAGGGTTATGATGGTGTATAACCAAAAAAGATGGAGGCTTGGATTGTTAGATATACATAGGTGGGGTGGCAACACTTATATTCTGATTCCCACGGCCAATTCGTATGTGGTATGCAATTGACAGATGTAGTGTTAGGTAAATATAAAATATTAGGCAAATATAAAATCTAGATATAAAACCAAACACCCCAAAAAAGAGAAAACTAAAACCGCTCATTCCACTTATAAGTACGACAACAGACCAAAAACCCCAGTTCCCACCACACCAAAAGACCCCCCCCCCCACAACCCACTGACTGATACAATAAAAGCAACTAGAGGAATATTTAACCTATCAAAATATGAACTCAAACCAGTTGAACTCAGTGTGCTTAGTAAAGGATTGTCCTTTTGTCCCACAAATAACTCTGACCCCTTCGAATTATTCGTCGACATTAATCAGTGGATCCGAAAATTAACACTTAAAAGACATTTTGCCATTAAAGATATAATTTCCGGAGATAAAGAAAACCCATCACCAATAATTGCTAATATTAACAACACTGCGCTCATCCAACTCCCCCCCACTACAGAAGACCCGTCAGCACCTACTCTTAACGAAGATCCAATAAACACCTTCATTCCATCAGGCCTAAAAAACAAATCTTCATTCTATCCCCTACACAGTAGGGGTCCGCATCTAGAGAGCTTTCTCAACATAGTTTTAAATGACCTAAAAACCTCAAAAGAACCCCGAACCTCTACTATCCCAAATAATCTCAATACCCGAGAAAAAAGAGCATTGACAGAACTTAAGAAAAACAAGGACATTGTAATAAAAAACGCTGATAAAGGAGGGGGGGTCGTAATCATGGACCTCAATTATTACATACAGGAATCAAAAAGAATTTTGTCTGATCACATCTACTATAAAGTCCTTGCAGATGACCCAACGGCCATTTTTAAGAAAGCATTGTTTGAACTTGTAGATTTTGGTTTTAATCAAAACATTTTAAACAAAAAGGAAAAATTATTCCTCACTCTTAATCACCCCACCACTGCTCGTTTTTACTTTTTGCCCAAAATACACAAAACCCTCACCAACCCACCTGGCAGACCAATCATCTCTGGTATAAACTCCCTTACATCTAACCTCTCAGCGTATGTTGATACTTTCCTACAAAAATATGCACAAAAACTCCCCTCTTATCTAAGAGATTCAACAGACCTCATAAACACCCTCAACAATATAGTTTGGAAGGACCACTACATTTGGGTCACACTTGACGTAGCATCCCTCTACAGTAATATCCGACATGACTTAGGAATACGCGCAACCAAACATTTCCTTGACCTGGATCATGAGATGCCCCTCCCTCAAAAAGATTTCATTTTAAACTCAATACAATTTATTTTAGAACATAACTTCTTCACTTTTAATGATACCTTTTACATCCAAACAAGGGGTACCGCTATGGGTACAAAATTTGCACCTTCGTATGCTAATTTGTTTGTAGGCTTTTTCGAAGAGTCTCTAGGTCTTCAATACCATAAAGATATACACCTCTACCGTCGATATATCGATGATATTATCTTCGTCTGGAGTAGCAGCGTCGAAGAACTCACGTCTTTTATACTAACGCTAAACCAGAATGACTGGGGTCTTCAATTCACACATGAATTTGACTCCAAGAAAGCAACGTTTTTAGATCTACATATCGAAATTATCCAAAACAAGATCACCACTAGTACCCATTTTAAAAAAGTGGACTCCAACAGTTACCTAGAATACTCCAGCTGCCACTACACAAAATGGAAAAGGAACATACCGTACGGGCAGATGAAAAGAATCCGAAGAAACTGCTCCAATGAAAAGACCCTCAAAACTCAACTGGGAATCCTAAAGGATCGCCTCCTAGAAAAGGGCTATCCAAAAAGTTTAATTAAAGCATCCACCAAGAGGGTTTTAAAAATAGACCAAAGAGAAGCATTGAAACCACCACCCCCGAAAACTACTGACTCAAAAGGATACCAATATAACCTCATTACTAGGTATAATAGAAATCATCAGAATATTAGAAAGATATTGATGAAGCACTGGAACATCCTGCTAAAAGACCCCATCCTCAAAAATTTTCTACCTCAATTACCGTCCATAACATTTAGAAGGGCACAAACTATTAAAAATATCATCGCCCCGTCCTGTCCCAAACTTCAAGCCCCCATGAAAAACATTTTCTCACAGTCAATAAGAAAAGGATGTTTTAAATGTGGCACCAAAAAATGCAAATGTTGTGCGATGATCACACATGATACTAGGGCCATCGAAACAGGAGGTCCCTTGGGCCCCTGGACAATAAAACAAGACCTAAACTGCGGGACAAGAAATGTCATTTATCTTCTTAGATGTCCCTGCGGTTTAAAATATGTTGGTAGAACTACCCAAACCCTTAGGGAAAGAATGTGTGAACACAGATCTAATATTAAACGAAAAGTCCCGACACACAGCGTATCACGCCATTTCTCTGAATGACATGAGGGTTCCATAACCGGCCTCACAGTTACTCCTCTAGAAACCATCACCTCATCATATCAACAGCTATGCCGAAAGGAGATGTATTGGATTTTTACACTGAACACCTTATCCCCTTTCGGCCTAAACGAAAGTTTAGAATATTCTAACTACTAGAGAAGTACTGTTGCTACACTTACAAATATGCTTACAAATATACGGAGATTTTATATATATAGTTATTATATTATGGTATATTTATTATATATTTATAGGACTATATTGTATTATAGTATATTTATTATATATTTGTAACTTTTTAACCTACTGGTCACCATTTATATATGTATTATTCGTTTTTACTCCACTCGACGCTATTAACTGATTATCAATATTACCCCTATTTATTATGCACCATTACTTTCTCTTTTTTATCAATATATACTATATAGTACATTGATCAATGCTGTCAAATATCAATATTACCAATATTATTCTCTTTTATCTCCTTGTTAACACTATACTTTTCTATTTACTTATTATCTACTATATATTTTTTTTTTTTTACTCCCCCATTTCTACCAAACCCACCACCAGCAGTCACTTCAACAGAATAACATAACATATATACCGGATTCTGTGAACAGAAATGTAACCCCCGATCATGTGATTAGGGAGCCGGTCATGTGACATCCTCTTGTCCCCTCTCACCCCAATAATACCTTAATAAACCTTTACACATATATTTTCAATCAACACACACACCCAACATTTGTGTAAGCCTACTAACAAGGCACCTCCTTCCTCCTTTTTCTTCTTCCTTGCTTTGATGGATTGTTAAAAGAGTTATTCTCGTCCTGAGAGGCACTTCCGGTTTCGGGTGCGCTCCACGGTGGAACGCACCGGAAGTGCAGGATGCGTTCCACTGCTGAGCGCAACTAGAGAAAGGGATGCGATCCTTCCCAAAACACCTGGAATAGCTAGTACGTGCCCCCCACCGGCCCTACAGGACCTAAACATGTCGTTACACTATGATGTTTCTCTCATAATAATCGTTATTATAACCGACATCGTTAAGACAGATATGACGTCACTTCCGGTGCGTTCCACTCTGGAGCGCATACAGTACCGGAAGTGACGAAACAGGAAGCCGTTTTTGGCGCTTTTTTTATGTTTTATGTGCTATTTAAACCACATCATTGTACTATGATTATATATGCTCCTGATGAAGGGGACCCATTAAGAGGCCCCGAAACGCGTCGAGCTACTCTCTCCCCCACCCTGGCTTTGGAATAAAAGAACATAAAGAATGAACAAGAACTCCTGAGTGATCATTGTTCATCCGTGAGACTCTACTGGCGATCCAGGCGCAGGAGGTGTGATGTGGGTGTCTTGTGCTTTATCCCACATTACCCTCCTGGGTGAAGTGAGTCACTAAAATTTTGATTGTATATCTGAAAATTTTTTGCTTTTATATCTAGATTTTATATTTGCCTAATATTTTATATTTACCTAACACTACATCTGTCAATTGCATACCACATACGAATTGGCCGTGGGAATCAGAATATATTTTGGTGAGTGTGAAAGTGTTGCCACCCCACCTATGTATATCTAACAATCCAAGCCTCCATCTTTTTTGGTTATACACCATCATAACCCTAGATACCAGGGATCTTGGCGCCTCCCTGTGGTCCTTTTTAGCGTTTCCACGCAACCCCACTGTCTTCCTAATCACCCACCTTGAGGGCATCAGGGTGGGTTGAGACCACTGGCAGCCTGCCCACCTTTATTCCACTATTTTTCTCTTTTTTTAAATAAATATACATATATATATACATATATTTGTGCTTCAAAAAAATTCGGGTACAAAACGAACCACACGTACTATTGCCCTACCTTTGGCGCCCTGCGAAGTTACCCCTGGACCATCGTTCTGAAAGGCCCAGTGACTAACCCTCTTTTTTTCTTCCCCTGTCTCTGACTAGCACCCCTGAGGCCAGGCCAGCCAGCACCCCTGAGGGCAAGCCAGCCAGCACCCCTGAGGCCAAGCCTGTCAGCACCCCTGAGGCCAAGCCTGCCAGCACCCCTGAGGCCAGGCCAGCCAGCACCCCTGAGGCTAAGCCTGTCAGCACCCCTGAGGCCAAGACTGCCAGCACCCCTGAGGCCAAGACTGTCAGCACCCCTGAGGGCAAGCCTGTCAGCACCCCTGAGGGCAAGCCTGTCAGCACCCCTGAGGGCAAGCCAGCCAGCACCCCTGAGGCTAAGCCTGTCAGCACCCCTGAGGCTAAGCCTGTCAGCACCCCTGAGGCCAGGCCAGCCAGCACCCCTGAGGCTAAGCCTGTCAGCACCCCTGAGGCCAAGACTGCCAGCACCCCTGAGGCCAAGACTGTCAGCACCCCTGAGGGCAAGCCTGTCAGCACCCCTGAGGGCAAGCCTGTCAGCACCCCTGAGGGCAAGCCTGTCAGCACCCCTGAGGGCAAGCCTGTCAGCACCCCTGAGGCCAAGCCTGTCAGCACCCCTGAGGCCAAGCCTGTCAGCACCCCTGAGGCCAAGCCTGTCAGCACCCCTGAGGCAAAGCCTGTCAGCACCCCTGAGGCCAGGCCAGCCAGCACCCCTGAGGCTAAGCCTGTCAGCACCCCTTAGGCCAAGACTGCCAGCACCCCTGAGGGCAAGCCTGTCAGCACCCCTGAGGGCAAGCCTGTCAGCACCCCTGAGGGCAAGCCTGTCAGCACCCCTGAGGGCAAGCCTGTCAGCACCCCTGAGGCCAAGCCTGTCAGCACCCCTGAGGCCAAGCCTGTCAGCACCCCTGAGGCCAAGCCTGTCAGCACCCCTGAGTCTTCAGAACTGTAAGTAAATTATATATAAGGGGAGCTTATAATATGAAAGAGACAAATTATGTCTGAACAGACATATAGCGCAAATTTCAGTTTTTGTTTACGTTTTATGTTGCACTAAATTTTCTGCGAAATATATATATATTTTGGTCGGTGGGGGGGGGGGGGGGGGGTCGGGGTGGCAGTGGATCTTGGGTGAGCCCACTGTGTAGAAGGCACAGTACAGGTCAAGGAGGAGGATGGCAGAATAATGTCATTTGGCTTTGGCAGTCAGCAGGTCGTTGGTGACCTTGGTAAGGGCAGTCTCAGTAGAGTGGTGGGGTCTGAAGCCAGATTGTAGCTGGTCAAATAGGGAACAGGAAGAGAGGTGAGAGGACAGTTCAAGGTGGACATGTTGTTCAAGTAACTCTGAGGCATATGGGAGTAGTGATATGGGGTCATAGCTGGACAAAGAAGGTGGATCAAGGGAAGGTTTTTTGAGCATCGGTGTGATGGTAGCATGTTTAAAACAGGCTAGAGATAGGTTGAAGAGATGTGTTAGCACAGGGATAAACACTGTGGTAAGGTTCGGGATGAGGTGGGATGGGATCGGGTCAAGTGTGCAGGTGGTGAGATGTGATCTGGAGAGTAGGGTGGAAAGGTTTTCCTCTGTAATGGTGGGGAAGCAGGTTTTGGTTGAAGAGGACCGAGTAGTTGTGTAGAGGTTCTGTTATCAATCTTTTGTATGAAGTATGAGGCAAAGTCCTTTAGCTGAGATGAGAGGTGAGGATGGGGGCATCGGGGGCCGGAGAAGAGAGTTAAAATTTTTAAAGAGGTTGTCTCATCTTGCTGTTACTAAGGCGAGATGAGACACAGTCCCGACCACTTCCAGGCCGGGAAGCACCAGTGGGCTCCGGCTCTCTGTTTTCAGTAGCTCTCATTGCCGTGCACAGTGTGGCACAACCAGCTATGCTGCTTCCCTAACTCAGATACACCACAGCTTGCTGTGCTATGCTGTTGCAGTACCTCTCACGCACTACTGTCTCGGCCTGGATGTGGTCGGGACTGTGTCTCATTTCGCCTTAGTAACGGCAAGATGAGACAACCCCTTTAAATAGCTGTTTAGGGTTGTGAGACAGGGTAGATATTAGAGACGTGAAATCGCCTGTTTTGCAGCAGTGACAGTGGGCTCGAAGTTGACGAGGGACTGTTTGTATATGGTGAATGGGATTTCTTCCATCACCGCTCTGCAGCCCCCAAAGATTGCCTCAGCACTCTAGTCAAACTGCTATGCCAGGGTTGCCCATTGATTAGGTATGAACGGGGTGACAGAGTATAAAGCTGTAGTTAGTGTGCTGTTATATAAACTGGTGGCAGCATTTGCATCACGGAGGGAACAGGTGGCAGAGAGCAGCAGAAGAGTCAGAAAGAAAGCGAAAGTCAAGATGTTTAAGGTTCCTGCAAGGATGGGCCAATTCGTGAACTGGGGGGGCAGCTGAAGAGACCAGTGAAGAGAACATCAGTAGATTGTGGTCGGATAGGGGGAGAGATAAGTAACAGAGGATAGATAGTGGGCAGAGGCGGGCAAAGAAAAGGGGGGAGCAGGGGTCTGGGGTCAAGAGAAGAAGGGGTCAGGAGGAGCAGAGACAAGAGGAGCACGGGTCAGGAGAAGCACGGGTCAGGGGGAGCAGGAGTCGGGGGGAGTAGGGGGAGGAGGAGCAGGGGTCAGGAGGAGCAGAGACAAGAGGAGCAGGGGTCAGGAGGAGCAGAGACAAGAGGAGCAGGGGTCAAGGGGAGCAGGGGTCAGGGGGAGCAGGGGTCATGATTAGGGTTAGGGTCAGGGGGAGCAGGAGTCAGAGGGGGGAAAATGGTTCAGGGGGAGCAAGGGTCAGGAGAAGCAGGGGTCAGGGGGAGCAGGGGTCAGTGGGAGCAGGGGTCAGGGGGGCAGGGAGATCAGGGTTTAGGGGGAGCAGGAGTCAGGATGATCAGGAACAGGGGGAGCAGGGGTCAGGGGGAGCAGGGGTCAGGGGGAGCAGGGGGATCAGGGTTTAGGGGGAGCAGGGACAGGAGGAGCAGGGGGTCAGGGGGAGCAGGGGTCAGGGGGATCAGGGTTTAGGGGGAGCAGGGACAGGAGGAGCAGGGGGTCAGGGGGAGCAGGGGTCAGGGGGAGTAGAGGTCAGGGGGAGCAGGGGTCAGGGGGAGCAGGGTTTAGGGGGAGAGGACACTAATGACTGTGACACATGGAGAGAGAAGGGGGCACTAATAACTGTTACACAGGGGGATATAAAGGGATACTAATAACTGTGACACAGTGTCACGGCTGAGGATGGGGAAAATCCTCAGCCGTGCGATTCCAGCTGATGTCCGGTCGCTGCTTGGCCAGGGCAACAGAATTAGGGAGCAGGTCACCTCCTATTGCGTCCCTAACGCTGACCCTGTCTCCTGTCTGTATGAGCCGACCCCGGTGGTAGGAGGGCTCATACGCTGGAACCTAATAATCCCTGCAAGCCCTCAGGATGGCCCTGAAGTAAGGAGCAGGGTAAGACAACCTACTCCTCCTAGACACGGAGGAGCAGGAGTCTCACTGGCCAAGCGTCAAGAAAGAAGGGCAACATCAACAGGACTATGGATATGACAGGTGAACCAAACAGTTCCACACAAACCTGTCTCAGCCTTGCTGACTGGAACCCGTGCTCAGAAAACGCTGTCCACACAACATAAGAGAAACAGCACACACATACGAACACTCAGGAACCAGGACATCCATAGCTGCACTAAAAAGCAAAGACATAGGACATCAACAACACATCAAGGTAATAGATCTTATGACCGGAAGGGTGGCCCTTACAAGAAGATGGAAATCACAGGAGGCTGCTACAGCAAAGCATGACTGAAGCAACCTACTAAGCCATCGGAACGTGAGAGGCTTTATAGGCCTAAGAGGCCACACCCAACGGTCAGACACACCCAGTGACTCTCACACACTGGGAAGGGAGTTAACCCTTCCAGCACCAGGGAAGGGAAACACCAACTTAAAGAGAAAGTGTCCAACACTAGAACACACTGTGGCTGTTGCTGCTGGCAACGACATGGGACACTAATAACTGTGACACACAGATAGATGAGCGGACACTAATGACTGTGACACACAGATAGATGAGCGGACACTAATGACTGTGACACACGAGGAGATGAGGGGACACTAATGACTGTGACACACGAGGAGATGAGGGGACACTAATGACTGTGACACACAGAGAGATGAGGGGACACTAATGACTGTGACACACAGATAGATGAGGGGACACTAATGACTGTGACACACGGGGATATGAAGGGATACTAATAACTGTGACACACTGTCACGGACGGTGTACAGGAAGCAAGGCAAAGCAACATGCATAAATGACTCGCTGGATCCAAAAGCTAAGGAACAAAAGGGAGACCCCTGCAGAAGACCTGGCACTTTCCCTGGCTGCTCAGCCTATGCAAAGATCCGAATGGTGGAGGTATGCATATCCAGGAACCTTGACTATATAACCCCTGAGCACCCTACAATAGTGAGGGGACACGACCACCGGCTCCCTACACAAGATACGGAGGTAGTCAGGGTCACCTGGGATCCAGCAAACAGAAAATAACAGATAAAGGTACAACACTTAGCTTTGTAGCAGACAGGAGGACAGAGTCAGCGTGCACACACACTCCTGGAAGAAGTATAAGCCGCCCAGAAAAGCATTCTGGGGAGGAATTTAAAGGGAAGCAATTAGTCCAACACATGACAGCTGAGAGAGGCTAACGAGATGAGGAACTGAATACCACAACAAAGAAACTCAAGGAGGAGGTTCTGAAAGGCCTCTGTCAGAGCTTCTCAGCTGTCTGGTTGTGACACACACGGGGATATGAAGGGACACTAATAACTGTGACACACGGGGATATGAAGAGACACTAATAACTGTGACACATTGAGAGATGAGAGGACACTAATGACTGTGACACACAGATAGATGACAGGACACTAATGACTGTGACACACAGATAGATAAGAGGACACTAATAACTGTGACACACAGATAGATGAGGGGACACTAATGACTGTGACACACAGGGAGATGAGGGGACACTAATGACTGACACACGGGGAGATGAGGGGACACTAATGACTGACACACTGGGAGATGAGGGGACACTAATGACTGTGATACACAGATGAGAGGACACTAATGACTGTGACACAAGTTAGAGGTAGGTGGAGAGTCCTTAAAAATGATGGAGAGTCCTTAAAAATGATTTCAGGGATTTAGGTCAAAAGCTGAGGGCGAGGACCTCAAAGGTAGTATTTTCCGAAATACTGCCTGTACCACGGGCCACACAAGAGAGGCAGCGGGAGATTAGGGAGATTAACAAGTGGCTCAAGAACTGGTGTAGGAAGGAGAGGTTTGGGTTCCTGGAGAACTGGGCGACTTCTCTATCGGCTACAGGCTCTATCGTAGGGACGGGCTGCACCTCAATGGGGAAGGGGCAGCTGTGCTGGGGGGAAAGATGGCTAGAAGGTTGGAGTAGTGTTTAAACTAGGGACTGGGGGAGGGTAATTACATTATAGGAGGGGAAGATGGAGACCGGGGGGAGGTAATGGGACTGGGGGAGGTATGGAAGGAGGGACTAGAACAGTTCAGAAGGAAAGGTGTAGGGTAAAAAATATACATAAACCTCTCAAATGTATGTATACTAATGCCAGAAGCCTGACTAATAAACCGGGGAACTGGAATTAGTGATGTGTGAGGAGGACCATGACATAGTGGGAATAACTGAGACACGGCTGGATGATAGCTATGACAGTGGGAATAACTGAGACATGGCTGGATGATAGCTATGACAGTGGGAATAACTGAGACACGGCTGGATGATAGCTATGACAGTGGGAATAACTGAGACACGGCTGGATGATAGCTATGACAGTGGGAATAACTGAGACACGGCTGGATGATAGCTATGACAGTGGGAATAACTGAGACACGGCTGGATGATAGCTATGACAGTGGGAATAACTGAGACACGGCTGGATGATAGCTATGACAGTGGGAATAACTGAGACACGGCTGGATGATAGCTATGACTGGGCAGTTAATGTACAGGGTTACAGTCTGTTTAGAAAGGATCGTCAAAACCGGAGAGGGTGAGGGGGGGGTCTGCCTTTATGTAAAGTCCGGTCTAAAGCCCACACTCCGTGAAGATATAAGTGAGGGACATGAACATGTGGAGTCACTGTGGGTAGAAATACATGGAGGTAAAAACAGTAATAAATTACTAATAGGAGTTTACTATAAACCACCTAATATACCAGAGTCCACAGAAAATCTACTACTAAACGAGACAGACGAGGCGGCAAATCATAATGAGGTGGGTATTATGGGGGACTTCAACTACCCAGATATAGACTGGGAAACTGAAACTTGTATATCTCATAAAGGAAACAGGTTCTTGGCAATAACCAAAGACAATTACCTTTCCCAACTGGTTCAGGACCCGACTAGAGGGACGGCCATACTGGACTTAGTATTAACCAATAGGCCTGACAGAACAACAGACGTGCAGGTTGGGGGACACCTGGGAAATAGTGACCATAAAGTAATAACCTTCCAATTATCATTCAAAAGAGCGTTTCTACAGGGAGGAACAAAAATACCAGCTAAATTTAGCCAACTAAGAGAGGCCATAGGCCGAACTAACTGGGACAAAGTCCTCACAAATAAAAATACAGCCACAAAATGGGATATCTTTAAAAACATCCTAAAATCTCATTGTGAGAGGTACATACCGTATGGGAATAAAAGGTTAAGGAATAAAAAGAAACCAATGTGGATAAACAGAACTGTAAAGAAAGCAATAAATGACAAAAAGAAAGCATATAAAACACTGAAACAGGAAGGTAGCACGGAAGCACTGAAAAACTATAAGGAAAAAAACAGAACATGTAAAAAACAAATAAAAGCGGCCAAACTAGAGACCGAGAGATTAATTGCCAAAGAGAGTAAAACTAACCCTAAAATATTCTTCAATTACATAAATGTTAAACAGTATAAATCTGAAGGTGTCGGCCCGTTAAAAAGTAATTGTGGCGAAACCAACCTCGCCACTGGGTTTTGGAGAGGACTGTTTAAAAGCCTCTTGCCTCAGGATTATGGCCCATAGTAACTGTAAAGGAGAAGACAGACCGGCCGCACAGCTTAAATCTGTCTGTAGAATTGTGTTTTATGTTTATTATGCGTTCGGTTAAATTGTATGTTATGTGAGGGCACCCAGATAGCTAATATTATTGTATTCGTGTATTCTGAGTGCCATTCACCTAATGATATGCACTCAGACTTGAGCTATCTGGGGATATGTTAAATGTCTGTGTTTGCTGTGGGGGTGTGCCATTGTGTGTTTGGGTGGTGATTCCTGTCCTGTTGTCTCCACATGTGTATTGGCGATCTCCCCTTTGTCCTGAGAGATAATTGGATTGTGTTCGGTCGTCTCCGGGACAGAGGGGAGGAAACCATGATGCATTGTGGGGATATGTTGTATCTGTCCTGTATCTGCAAAAACTGTAATAAAAACCAGGCTGGGTGTGCCAGCACTTCAGATCACTGCTTGACCCTCAACACGGAGCCTTGTCTCGTTATTGGGGGATTCCCTGTATGCTGTTGGAGACTGATTGCCAGGAGTGTAAGCTGACGGATACGCTTTTCCTGTTCGTCTGACTGACAGCTACTTGTGAGGTTCCAGTTTGGAGTGCTATTTTGTATCCAGTTCGGGAGGTTGGTGTTCTGCAGTAGCTGTGCCTGTCTCTCGGAAAGGGGCATATCGCCTAAACGGACTTTAACCCCTTGTCTGCTGAAACGGTGCCGTTACATTGGTGGCAAGCAGCGGGATCGTTCCTACAGCCAGAAGGACAGCTACAGGAGACACCATTTCTGTGGATTCTACAATTTAAGGGCAACGCATGTCCCAGTACAGCGACCCTAAAAGCACCAGGATGGAACCAGCAGTGGTATACGAGGAGGAGGACCTGGATGGCCGGGATGCATTAAGGAAAGGCATCTGGTACCAGGCCCTGGATAATGTACAATACCAGCGAGGTGAGAGTCTCCCCAGTGAAGAGCAGCGGTTGCAGAAGCAAGTGGCCCTGCGGATGCCCTTCCTGGGAGAGCAGCCCCTGGAGGAATGGGTAATGGAACTACAGCACCGGGTATGGCAGGAGCTATGGCTGGAGGATGCCTACCAGGCACTTTGGTGGTATGTGGCACAGGTTATACCCTGGACAGCTGAGCATGACAAGCCAGAGGGAGAGGAGTTTGATGGTCCTGGCTTGTTATGGGAGTCCTTTGCAGAGCCTGACTTCGGGAGCCCTGCACAGTCCAGACTTCAGGACATTTTCTATGAGAGGGAGGCTAGGCATGAGTGGGATGACCCCCATGAAGTAGAGAAAGACCTGGCTCACCTAGCAACCCTGGAGTGGGAACTGGAGCAGGACTACCGAGATCTCTTCCACTCCATTGAGAAGGCTCAGCAGGACGGTAAGGTGACAGACCCAGATCCAGACCCATTCAGCTGGGCAGATATTGTTGATGTTTACTGGGAAGAACCCCAGGTGGCCGGTGGAGATGGGACCGAGGTCTCTCCACCGGTCCTGCAGGGAATTGGGAGCCTAGTCTCCATTCCCCAGCGGCAGGCTGAGTTACAGGGGGCAGAGGTAGTTGTTCCTGCCCCCCAGCAGCAGCATGATTTTTTGGGAATTGGGAGCCTAGTCTCCATTCCCCAGCGGAAGACGGAGTTACAGGGGGCAGAGACAGTCGGTCCTGTCCCCCAGCGGCAGAGTGTCCTACAGGGAATAGAGAGCCCAGTCTCCTTTCCCCAGCAGCAGGACATTGTATTGGGAGCGGAGGCGGTCGGTCGCCCTCCCCAGCGGCTGGAAGTATGTATGGGAGAGGAGCTCGTTACCCCCTCTCCCCAGCGGCAGCTTAACGCACCAGGGGGAGACCGTAAGCCCCACAACTGTGCAGATGGGACCGTGGTCTCTGCACTCACAGCACAGGGGGTAGGGACAGTCGGTCCTGTCCCCCAGCAACAGGGCTGTTTAGCCAAAGGGGAGACAGTCGGTTTCCCCCTCCAACAACCAGACTCCAACCAGGCTTCTTCCGTGGTAGTGATGGCACCATGGCAGAGTCCCGCTGATCCCTGCCCACAAAGCAACCTCCACTCCAAGCCAGGGAGCAACTCAGAGACCGGGAGTACCAGCTTCCAACATAACTTTGGTGGATTCACTGGACAGAGACAGCCTACTAAATTCAACAGGTCCAGTATTGGGTTGTGGGTGGGCTGCCAGACTAACTCAGGTACCGACCGGCGTGAGGTCAGGTATCTGGTTAGTCTTCCCTGGGGGGGGGAGATGTGTGGCGAAACCAACCTCGCCACTGGGTTTTGGAGAGGACTGTTTAAAAGCCTCTTGCCTCAGGATTATGGCCCATAGTAACTGTAAAGGAGAAGACAGACCGGCCGCACAGCTTAAATCTGTCTGTAGAATTGTGTTTTATGTTTATTATGCGTTCGGTTAAATTGTATGTTATGTGAGGCACCCAGATAGCTAATATTATTGTATTCGTGTATTCTGAGTGCCATTCACCTAATGATATGCACTCAGACTTGAGCTATCTGGGGATATGTTAAATGTCTGTGTTTGCTGTGGGGGTGTGCCATTGTGTGTTTGGGTGGTGATTCCTGTCCTGTTGTCTCCACATGTGTATTGGCGATCTCCCCTTTGTCCTGAGAGATAATTGGATTGTGTTCGGTCGTCTCCGGGACAGAGGGGAGGAAACCATGATGCATTGTGGGGATATGTTGTATCTGTCCTGTATCTGCAAAAACTGTAATAAAAACCAGGCTGGGTGTGCCAGCACTTCAGATCACTGCTTGACCCTCAACACGGAGCCTTGTCTCGTTATTGGGGGATTCCCTGTATGCTGTTGGAGACTGATTGCCAGGAGTGTAAGCTGACGGATACGCTTTTCCTGTTCGTCTGACTGACAGCTACTTGTGAGGTTCCAGTTTGGAGTGCTATTTTGTATCCAGTTCGGGAGGTTGGTGTTCTGCAGTAGCTGTGCCTGTCTCTCGGAAAGGGGCATATCGCCTAAACGGACTTTAACCCCTTGTCTGCTGAAACGGTGCCGTTACAGTAATGAGGGGGAAGTCGCAGACAGCGACGAGGAGAAAGCAAAGCTGTTAAATATTTTTTTCTCCAATGTATTCACTGAGGAAAATAAACTGTCAGATGACATGCAGAATGTAAAAATAAATTCCCCATTAAAATTGTCCTGTCTGACCCAGGAAGAAGTACATCAGCGACTTAAAAAGATTAAAATAGACAAATCGCCAGGACCAGATGGCATACACCCCCGTATCCTAAGGGAATTAAGTAATGTCATAGCCAGACCCTTATTTCTGATATTTGCAGATTCTATACTGACAGGGAATGTTCCACAGGACTGGCGCATGGCAAATGTGGTGCCGATATTCAAAAAGGGTCCAAAAACAGAGCCTGGAAACTATAGGCCGGTAAGTTTAACATCTGCTGTGGGTAAACTGTTTGAGGGTTTTCTGAGAGATGCTATGTTAGAGCATCTCAACTGAAATAAGCAAATAACGCCATATCAGCATGGCTTCGTGAGGGATCGGTCATGTCAGACTAATGTAATCAGTTTCTATGAGGAGTAGGGATGAGCGAACTCGAACTGTATAGTTCGGGTTCGTACCGAATTTTGGGGTGTCCGTGACACGGACCCGAACCCGGACATTTTCGTAAAAGTCCGGGTTCGGGTTCGGTGTTCGTCGCTTTCTTCGCGCTTTTGTGACGCTTTCTTGGCGCTTTTTGAAAGGCTGCAAAGCAGCCAATCAACAAGCGTCATACTACTTGCCCCAAGAGGCCATCACAGCCATGCCTACTATTGGCATGGCTGTGATTGGCCAGAGCACCATGTGACCCAGCCTCTATTTAAGCTGGAGTCACATAGCGCCGCCCGTCACTCTGCTCTGATTAGCGTAGGGAGAGGTTGCGGCTGCGACAGTAGGGCGAGATTAGGCAGATTAACTCCTCCAAAGGACTTGATTAACTGATCGATCTGCAGCTGTGGATCATTGAGCTGCTGATCCTCAATTGCTCACTGTTTTTAGGCTGCCCAGACCGTTTGTCAGTCACATTTTTCTGGGGTGATCGGCGGCCATTTTGTGTCTTGTGGTGCGCCAGCACAAGCTGCGACCAAGTGCATTTAACCCTCAATGGTGTGGTTGTTTTTTGGCTAAAGCCTACATCAGGGTGAAGCTGTCACACCAAGTGCATTTAACCAGCAATAGTCTGTTCATTTTTTGGCCATATACTAAATCAGGGGCAAGCTGCGCCTGTCACCAAGTGCATTTAACCCTCAATGGTGTGGTTGTTTTTTGGCTAAAGCCTACATCAGGGTGAAGCTGTCACACCAAGTGCATTTAACCAGCAATAGTCTGTTTATTTTTTGGCCATATCCCAGTCTAATTCTGTCACTAAATCCATACCTGTCACCCAGCGCCTAAATACTAGGCCTCAAATTTATATCCCGCTAAATCTGTCCTTAGTGCTGTAGCTGGGCGAGTTATTTAGTGTCCGTTCAAGCACATTTCTTGTTCTGGGTTGAAATACAATTCCCAATTTAGCAATTTCATAATTTAGTGGTTTCTGCTATATCAGAGCTATTTGAAATCTATCCCTAAAAGGGTATATAATATTCAAGGTGCACATTGGGTCATTCAGAATAACTTCACACACACCCGCTACTGTGTATTTCCAAGTCTAATTCTGGCACTAAACCCATACCTGTCACCCAGCGCCTAAATACTAGGCCTCAAATTTATATCCAGCTAAATCTGTCCCTAGTGCTGTAGCTGGGCGAGTTATTTAGTGTCCGTTCAAGCACATTTCTTGTTCTGGGTTGAAATACAATTCCCAATTTAGCAATTTCATAATTTAGTGGTTTCTGCTATATCAGAGCTATTTGAAATCTATCCCTAAAAGGGTATATAATATTCAAGGTGCACATTGGGTCATTCAGAATAACTTCACACACACCCGCTACTGTGTATTTCCAAGTCTAATTCTGGCACTAAACCCATACCTGTCACCCAGCGCCTAAATACTAGGCCTCAAATTTATATCCCGCTAAATCTGTCCTTAGTGCTGTAGCTGGGCGAGTTATTTAGTGTCCGTTCAAGCACATTTCTTGTTCTGGGTTGAAATACAATTCCCAATTTAGCAATTTCATAATTTAGTGGTTTCTGCTATATCAGAGCTATTTGAAATCTATCCCTAAAAGGGTATATAATATTCAAGGTGCACATTGGGTCATTCAGAATAACTTCACACACACCCGCTACTGTGTATTTCCAAGTCTAATTCTGGCACTAAACCCATACCTGTCACCCAGCGCCTAAATACTAGGCCTCAAATTTATATCCCGCTAAATCTGTCCCTAGTGCTGTAGCTGGGCGAGTTATTTAGTGTCCGTTCAAGCACATTTCTTGTTCTGGGTTGAAATACAATTCCCAATTTAGCAATTTCATAATTTAGTGGTTTCTGCTATATCAGAGCTATTTGAAATCTATCCCTAAAAGGGTATATAATATTCAAGGTGCACATTGGGTCATTCAGAATAACTTCACACACACCCGCTACTGTGTATTTCCAAGTCTAATTCTGGCACTAAACCCATACCTGTCACCCAGCGCCTAAATACTAGGCCTCAAATTTATATCCCGCTAAATCTGTCCCTAGTGCTGTAGCTGGGCGAGTTATTTAGTGTCCGTTCAAGCACATTTCTTGTTCTGGGTTGAAATACAATTCCCAATTTAGCAATTTCATAATTTAGTGGTTTCTGCTATATCAGAGCTATTTGAAATCTATCCCTAAAAGGGTATATAATATTCAAGGTGCACATTGGGTCATTCAGAATAACTTCACACACACCCGCTACTGTGTATTTCCAAGTCTAATTCTGGCACTAAACCCATACCTGTCACCCAGCGCCTAAATACTAGGCCTCAAATTTATATCCCGCTAAATCTGTCCTTAGTGCTGTAGCTGGGCGAGTTATTTAGTGTCCGTTCAAGCACATTTCTTGTTCTGGGTTGAAATACAATTCCCAATTTAGCAATTTCATAATTTAGTGGTTTCTGCTATATCAGAGCTATTTGAAATCTATCCCTAAAAGGGTATATAATATTCAAGGTGCACATTGGGTCATTCAGAATAACTTCACACACACCCGCTACTGTGTATTTCCAAGTCTAATTCTGGCACTAAACCCATACCTGTCACCCAGCGCCTAAATACTAGGCCTCAAATTTATATCCCGCTAAATCTGTCCTTAGTGCTGTAGCTGGGCGAGTTATTTAGTGTCCGTTCAAGCACATTTCTTGTTCTGGGTTGAAATACAATTCCCAATTTAGCAATTTCATAATTTAGTGGTTTCTGCTATATCAGAGCTATTTGAAATCTATCCCTAAAAGGGTATATAATATTCAAGGTGCACATTGGGTCATTCAGAATAACTTCACACACACCCGCTACTGTGTATTTCCAAGTCTAATTCTGGCACTAAACCCATACCTGTCACGCAGCGCCTAAATACTAGGCCTCAAATTTATATCCCGCTAAATCTGTCCCTAGTGCTGTAGCTGGGCGAGTTATTTAGTGTCCGTTCAAGCACATTTCTTGTTCTGGGTTGAAATACAATTCCCAATTTAGCAATTTCATAATTTAGTGGTTTCTGCTATATCAGAGCTATTTGAAATCTATCCCTAAAAGGGTATATAATATTCAAGGTGCACATTGGGTCATTCAGAATAACTTCACACACACCCGCTACTGTGTATTTCCAAGTCTAATTCTGGCACTAAACCCATACCTGTCACCCAGCGCCTAAATACTAGGCCTCAAATTTATATCCCGCTAAATCTGTCCCTAGTGCTGTAGCTGGGCGAGTTATTTAGTGTCCGTTCAAGCACATTTCTTGTTCTGGGTTGAAATACAATTCCCAATTTAGCAATTTCATAATTTAGTGGTTTCTGCTATATCAGAGCTATTTGAAATCTATCCCTAAAAGGGTATATAATATTCAAGGTGCACATTGGGTCATTCAGAATAACTTCACACACACCCGCTACTGTGTATTTCCAAGTCTAATTCTGGCACTAAACCCATACCTGTCACCCAGCGCCTAAATACTAGGCCTCAAATTTATATCCCGCTAAATCTGTCCTTAGTGCTGTAGCTGGGCGAGTTATTTAGTGTCCGTTCAAGCACATTTCTTGTTCTGGGTTGAAATACAATTCCCAATTTAGCAATTTCATAATTTAGTGGTTTCTGCTATATCAGAGCTATTTGAAATCTATCCCTAAAAGGGTATATAATATTCAAGGTGCACATTGGGTCATTCAGAATAACTTCACACACACCCGCTACTGTGTATTTCCAAGTCTAATTCTGGCACTAAACCCATACCTGTCACCCAGCGCCTAAATACTAGGCCTCAAATTTATATCCCGCTAAATCTGTCCCTAGTGCTGTAGCTGGGCGAGTTATTTAGTGTCCGTTCAAGCACATTTCTTGTTCTGGGTTGAAATACAATTCCCAATTTAGCAATTTCATAATTTAGTGGTTTCTGCTATATCAGAGCTATTTGAAATCTATCCCTAAAAGGGTATATAATATTCAAGGTGCACATAGGGTCATTCAGAATAACTTCACACACACCCGCTACTGTGTATTTCCAAGTCTAATTCTGTCACTAAACCCATACCTGTCACCCAGCGCCTAAATACTAGGCCTCAAATTTATATCCCGCTAAATCTCTCGTTACCGCTGTCCTGTTGTGGCTGGGAAAGTTATTTAGTGTCCGTCAAAGCACATTTTTTGTTCTGGGTTGAAATACAATTCCCAATTTAGCAATTTCATAATTTAGTCGTTTCTGCTATATCAGAGCTATTTGAAATCTATCCCTAAAAGGGTAGATCATATTGAAGGTGCACATAGGGTCATTCAGAATAACTTCACACACACGCTTCTGTGCATTTCCAAGTCTAATTCTGTCACTAAATCCATACCGGTCACCCAGCGCCTAAATACTAGGCCTCAAATTTATATCCCGCTGAATTTGAATACAATACATTGGGCCAAATAATATATTTGTTGTTGTGGTGAACCATAACAATGAGAAAAACATCTAGTAAGGGACGCGGACGTGGACATGGTCGTGGTGGTGTTAGTGGACCCTCTGGTGCTGGGAGAGGACGTGGCCGTTCTGCCACATCCACACGTCCTAGTGTACCAACTACCTCAGGTCCCAGTAGCCGCCAGAATTTACAGCGATATATGGTGGGGCCCAATGCCGTTCTAAGGATGGTAAGGCCTGAGCAGGTACAGGCATTAGTCAATTGGGTGGCCGACAGTGGATCCAGCACGTTCACATTATCTCCCACCCAGTCTTCTGCAGAAAGCGCACAGATGGCGCCTGAAAACCAACCCCATCAGTCTGTCACATCACCCCCATGCATACCAGGGAAACTGTCTCAGCCTCAAGTTATGCAGCAGTCTCTTATGCTGTTTGAAGACTCCGCTGGCAGGGTTTCCCAAGGGCATCCACCTAGCCCTTCCCCAGCGGTGAAAGACATAGAATGCACTGACGCACAACCACTTATGTTTCCTGATGATGAGGACATGGGAATACCACCTCAGCATGTCTCTGATGATGACGAAACACAGGTGCCAACTGCTGCGTCTTTCTGCAGTGTGCAGACTGAACAGGAGGTCAGGGATCAAGACTGGGTGGAAGACGATGCAGGGGACGATGAGGTCCTAGACCCCACATGGAATGAAGGTTGTGCCACTGACTTTCACAGTTCGGAGGAAGAGGCAGTGGTGAGACCGAGCCAACAGCGTAGCAAAAGAGGGAGCAGTGGGCAAAAGCAGAACACCCGCCGCCAAGAGACTCCGCCTGCTACTGACCGCCGCCATCTGGGACCGAGCACCCCAAAGGCAGCTTCAAGGAGTTCCCTGGCATGGCACTTCTTCAAACAATGTGCTGACGACAAGACCCGAGTGGTTTGCACGCTGTGCCATCAGAGCCTGAAGCGAGGCATTAACGTTCTGAACCTGAGCACAACCTGCATGACCAGGCACCTGCATGCAAAGCATGAACTGCAGTGGAGTAAACACCTTAAAACCAAGGAAGTCACTCAGGCTCCCCCTGCTACCTCTTCTGCTGCTGCCGCCTCGGCCTATTCTGCTGCTGCCGCCTCGGCCTCTTCCTCCGCCTCTGGAGGAACGTTGGCACCTGCCGCCCAGCAAACAGGGGATGTACCACCAACACCACCACCACCACCTCCGTCACCAAGCGTCTCAACCATGTCACACGCCAGCGTTCAGCTCTCCATCTCACAAACATTTGATAGAAAGCGTAAATTCCCACCTAGCCACCCTCGATCCCTGGCCCTGAATGCCAGCATTTCTAAACTACTGGCCTATGAAATGCTGTCATTTAGGCTGGTGGACACAGACAGCTTCAAACAGCTCATGTCGCTTGCTGTCCCACAGTATGTTGTTCCCAGCCGCCACTACTTCTCCAAGAGAGCCGTGCCTTCCCTGCACAACCAAGTATCCGATAAAATCAAGTGTGCACTGCGCAACGCCATCTGTGGCAAGGTCCACCTAACCACAGATACGTGGACCAGTAAGCACGGCCAGGGACGCTATATCTCCCTAACTGCACACTGGGTAAATGTAGTGGCAGCTGGGCCCCAGGCGGAGAGCTGTTTGGCGCACGTCCTTCCGCCGCCAAGGATCGCAGGGCAACATTCTTTGCCTCCTGTTGCCACCTCCTCCTTCTCGGCTTCCTCCTCCTCTTCTTCCACCTGCTCATCCAGTCAGCCACACACCTTCACCACCAACTTCAGCACAGCCCGGGGTAAACGTCAGCAGGCCATTCTGAAACTCATATGTTTGGGGGACAGGCCCCACACCGCACAGGAGTTGTGGCGGGGTATAGAACAACAGACCGACGAGTGGTTGCTGCCGGTGAGCCTCAAGCCCGGCCTGGTGGTGTGTGATAATGGGCGAAATCTCGTTGCAGCTCTGGGACTAGCCAATTTGACGCACATCCCTTGCTTGGCGCATGTGCTGAATTTGGTGGTGCAGAAGTTCATTCACAACTACCCCGACATGTCAGAGCTGCTGCATAAAGTGCGGGCCGTCTGTTCGCGCTTCCGGCGTTCACATCCTGCTGCTGCTCGCCTGTCTGCGCTACAGCGTAACTTCGGCCTTCCCGCTCACCGCCTCATATGCGACGTGCCCACCAGGTGGAACTCCACCTTGCACATGCTGGACAGACTGTGCGAGCAGCAGCAGGCCATAGTGGAGTTTCAGCTGCAGCACGCACGGGTCAGTCGCACTACAGAACAGCACCACTTCACCACCAATGACTGGGCCTCCATGCGAGACCTGTGTGCCCTGTTGCGCTGTTTCGAGTACTCCACCAACATGGCCAGTGGCGATGACACCGTTATCAGCGTTACAATACCACTTCTATGTCTCCTTGAGAAAACACTTAGGGCGATGATGGAAGAGGAGGTGGCCCAGGAGGAGGAGGAGGAGGAGGAGGAGGAAGAGGGGTCATTTTTAGCACTTTCAGGCCAGTCTCTTTGAAGTGACTCAGAGGGAGGTTTTTGGCAACAGCAGAGGCCAGGTACAAATGTGGCCAGCCAGGGCCCACTACTGGAGGACGAGGAGGACGAGGATGAGGAGGAGGTGGAGGAGGATGAGGATGAAGCATGGTCACAGCGGGGTGGCACCCAACGCAGCTCGGGTCCATCACTGGTGCGTGGCTGGGGGGAAAGGCAGGACGATGACGATACGCCTCCCACAGAGGACAGCTTGTCCTTACCCCTGGGCAGCCTGGCACACATGAGCGACTACATGCTGCAGTGCCTGCGCAACGACAGCAGAGTTGCCCACATTTTAACCTGTGCGGACTACTGGGTTGCCACCCTGCTGGATCCACGCTACAAAGACAATGTGCCCACCTTACTTCCTGCACTGGAGCGTGATAGGAAGATGCGCGAGTACAAGCGCACGTTGGTAGACGCGCTACTGAGAGCATTCCCAAATGTCACAGGGGAACAAGTGGAAGCCCAAGGCCAAGGCAGAGGAGGAGCAAGAGGTCGCCAAGGCAGCTGTGTCACGGCCAGCTCCTCTGAGGGCAGGGTTAGCATGGCAGAGATGTGGAAAACTTTTGTCAACACGCCACAGCTAACTGCACCACCACCTGATACGCAACGTGTTAGCAGGAGGCAACATTTCACTAACATGGTGGAACAGTACGTGTGCACACCCCTCCACGTACTGACTGATGGTTCGGCCCCATTCAACTTCTGGGTCTCTAAATTGTCCACGTGGCCAGAGCTAGCCTTTTATGCCTTGGAGGTGCTGGCCTGCCCGGCGGCCAGCGTTTTGTCTGAACGTGTATTCAGCACGGCAGGGGGCGTCATTACAGACAAACGCAGCCGCCTGTCTACAGCCAATGTGGACAAGCTGACGTTCATAAAAATGAACCAGGCATGGATCCCACAGGACCTGTCCGTCCCTTGTCCAGATTAGACATTAACTACCTCCCCATAACCATATATTATTGGACTCCAGGGCACTTCCTCATTCAATCCTATTTTTATTTTCATTTTACCATTATATTGCGAGGCTACCCAAAGTTGAATGAACCTCTCCTCTGCCTGTGTGCTAGGCCTAAATATATGCCAATGGACTGTTGCAGTGGTGGGTGACGTGAAGCCTGATTCTCTGCTATGACATGCAGACTAATTCTCTGCTGACATGAAGACAGATTCTCTGTTACGGGACCTCTCTCCTCTGCCTGTGTGTGTGCTGGGCCTAAATATATGCCAATGGACTGTTGCAGTGGTGGCTGACGTGAAGCCTCATTCTCTGCTATGACATGCAGACTAATTCTCTGCTGACATGAAGCCAGATTGTCTGTTACGGGACCTCTCTCCTCTGCCTGTGTGTGTGCTGGGCCTAAATATATGCCAATGGACTGTTGCAGTGGTGGCTGACGTGAAGCCTCATTCTCTGCTATGACATGCAGACTAATTCTCTGCTGACATGAAGACAGATTCTCTGTTACGGGACCTCTCTCCTCTGCCTGGGTGCTGGGCCTAAATATATGCCAATGGACTGTTGCAGTGGTGGGTGACGTGAAGCCTCATTCTCTGCTATGACATGCAGACTGATTCTCTGCTGACATGAAGCCAGATTGTCTGTTACGGGACCTCTCTGCTCTGCCTGTGTGCTAGGCCTAAATATATGCCAATGGACTGTTGCAGTGGTGGCTGACGTGAAGCCTCATTCTCTGCTATGACATGCAGACTGATTCTCTGCTGACATGAAGCCAGATTGTCTGTTACGGGACCTCTCTCCTCTGCCTGGGTGCTGGGCCTAAATTTATGACAATGGACTGTTGCAGTGGTGGCTGACGTGAAGCCTGATTCTCTGCTATGACATGCAGACTGATTCTCTGCTGACATGAAGCCAGATCCTCTGTTACGGGACCTCTCTCCTCTGCCTGTGTGTGTGCTGGGCCTAAATATATGCCAATGGACTGTTGCAGTGGTGGCTGACGTGAAGCCTCATTCTCTGCTATGACATGCAGACTGATTCTCTGCTGACATGAAGCCAGATTGTCTGTTACGGGACCTCTCTCCTCTGCCTGTGTGTGTGCTGGGCCTAAATATATGCCAATGGACTGTTGCAGTGGTGGCTGACGTGAAGCCTCATTCTCTGCTATGACATGCAGACTAATTCTCTGCTGACATGAAGACAGATTCTCTGTTACGGGACCTCCCTCCTCTGCCTGGGTGCTGGGCCTAAATATATGCCAATGGACTGTTGCAGTGGTGGCTGACGTGAAGCCTCATTCTCTGCTATGACATGCAGACTAATTCTCTGCTGACATGAAGACAGATTCTCTGTTACGAGACCTCCCTCCTCTGCCTGGGTGCTGGGCCTAAATATATGCCAATGGACTGTTGCAGTGGTGGGTGACGTGAAGCCTCATTCTCTGCTATGACATGCAGACTGATTCTCTGCTGACATGAAGCCAGATTGTCTGTTACGGGACCTCCCTCCTCTGCCTGGGTGCTGGGCCTAAATATATGCCAATGGACTGTTGCAGTGGTGGCTGACGTGAAGCCTCATTCTCTGCTATGACATGCAGACTGATTCTCTGCTGACATGAAGCCAGATTGTCTGTTACGGGACCTCTCTCCTCTGCCTGTGTGTGTGCTAGGCCTAAATATATGCCAATGGACTGTTGCAGTGGTGGCTGACGTGAAGCCTCATTCTCTGCTATGACATGCAGACTGATTCTCTGCTGTCATGAAGCCAGATTGTCTGTTACGGGACCTCTCTGCTCTGCCTGTGTGCTAGGCCTAAATATATGCCAATGGACTGTTGCAGTGGTGGGTGACGTGAAGCCTCATTCTCTGCTATGACATGCAGACTGATTCTCTGCTGACATGAAGCCAGATTGTCTGTTACGGGACCTCTCTCCTCTGCCTGTGTGTGTGCTAGGCCTAAATATATGCCAATGGACTGTTGCAGTGGTGGCTGACGTGAAGCCTCATTCTCTGCTATGACATGCAGACTGATTCTCTGCTGACATGAAGCCAGATCGTCTGTTACGGGACCTCTCTGCTCTGCCTGTGTGCTAGGCCTAAATATATGCCAATGGACTGTTGCAGTGGTGGGTGACGTGAAGCCTCATTCTCTGCTATGACATGCAGACTGATTCTCTGCTGTCATGAAGCCAGATTGTCTGTTACGGGACCTCTCTGCTCTGCCTGTGTGCTAGGCCTAAATATATGCCAATGGACTGTTGCAGTGGTGGGTGACGTGAAGCCTCATTCTCTGCTATGACATGCAGACTGATTCTCTGCTGACATGAAGCCAGATTGTCTGTTACGGGACCTCCCTCCTCTGCCTGGGTGCTAGGCCTAAATATATGCCAATGGACTGTTGCAGTGGTGGGTGACGTGAAGCCTCATTCTCTGCTATGACATGCAGACTAATTCTCTGCTGACATGAAGCCAGATTGTCTGTTACGGGACCTCTCTCCTCTGCCTGGGTGCTGGGCCTAAATTTATGACAATGGACTGTTGCAGTGGTGGCTGACGTGAAGCCTGATTCTCTGCTATGACATGCAGACTGATTCTCTGCTGACATGAAGCCAGATCCTCTGTTACGGGACCTCTCTCCTCTGCCTGTGTGTGTGCTGGGCCTAAATATATGCCAATGGACTGTTGCAGTGGTGGCTGACGTGAAGCCTCATTCTCTGCTATGACATGCAGACTGATTCTCTGCTGACATGAAGCCAGATTCTCTGTTACGGGACCTCTCTCCTCTGCCTGTGTGTGTGCTGGGCCTAAATATATGCCAATGGACTGTTGCAGTGGTGGCTGACGTGAAGCCTCATTCTCTGCTATGACATGCAGACTAATTCTCTGCTGACATGAAGACAGATTCTCTGTTACGGGACCTCCCTCCTCTGCCTGGGTGCTGGGCCTAAATATATGCCAATGGACTGTTGCAGTGGTGGCTGACGTGAAGCCTCATTCTCTGCTATGACATGCAGACTAATTCTCTGCTGACATGAAGACAGATTCTCTGTTACGGGACCTCCCTCCTCTGCCTGGGTGCTGGGCCTAAATATATGCCAATGGACTGTTGCAGTGGTGGCTGACGTGAAGCCTGATTCTCTGCTATGACATGCAGACTGATTCTCTGCTGACATGAAGCCAGATTGTCTGTTACGGGACCTCTCTCCTCTGCCTGTGTGTGTGCTGGGCCTAAATATATGCCAATGGACTGTTGCAGTGGTGGCTGACGTGAAGCCTCATTCTCTGCTATGACATGCAGACTAATTCTCTGCTGACATGAAGACAGATTCTCTGTTACGGGACCTCTCTCCTCTGCCTGTGTGTGTGCTGGGCCTAAATATATGCCAATGGACTGTTGCAGTGGTGGCTGACGTGAAGCCTCATTCTCTGCTATGACATGCAGACTAATTCTCTGCTGACATGAAGACAGATTCTCTGTTACGGGACCTCCCTCCTCTGCCTGGGTGCTGGGCCTAAATATATGCCAATGGACTGTTGCAGTGGTGGCTGACGTGAAGCCTCATTCTCTGCTATGACATGCAGACTGATTCTCTGCTGACATGAAGACAGATTCTCTGTTACGGGACCTCTCCACTGCCTGGGTGCCGGGGCCTAAATATCTGAGAATGGACTGTTCCAGTGGTGGGTGACGGGAAGCCAGATTCTCTGCTATGGAACCTCTCTCCAATTGATTTTGGTTAATTTTTATTTATTTAATTTTTATTTTAATTCATTTCCCTATCCACATTTGTTTGCAGGGGATTTACCTACATGTTGCTGCCTTTTGCAGCCCTCTAGCTCTTTCCTGGGCTGTTTTACAGCCTTTTTAGTGCCGAAAAGTTCGGGTCCCCATTGACTTCAATGGGGTTCGGGTTCGGGACGAAGTTCGGATCGGGTTCGGATCCCGAACCCGAACATTTCCGGGATGTTCGGCCGAACTTCTCGAACCCGAACATCCAGGTGTTCGCTCAACTCTAATGAGGAGGTAAGTTCTAGACTTGACAGCGGCGAATCAATGGATGTCGTATATCTGGACTTCTCCAAAGCATCTGACACTGTACCACATAAAAGGTTAGTATATAAAATGAGAACGGACTAGGAGAAAACGTCTGTAAGTGGGTAAGTAACTGGCTGAGGGATAGAAAACAGAGGGTGGTTATTAGTGGTACACACTCAGATTGGGTCACTGTCACTAGTGGGGTACCTCAGGGGTCAGTACTGGAGGGGTCACTGTCACTAGTGGGGTACCTCAGGGGTCAGTACTGGAGGGGTCACTGTCACTAGTGGGTACCTCAGGGGTCAGTACTGGAGGGGTCACTGTCACTAGTGGGGTACCACAGGGGTCAGTATTGGGCCCTATTCTCTTCAATATATTTATTAATGATCTTGTAGAAGGCTTCCATAGTAAAGTATCAATTTTCGCAGATGACACTAAACTGTGTAAAGTAATTAACACTGAAGAGGACAGTACACTGTATATATACTACAGAGGACAGTATACTGTATATATACTACAGAGGACAGTATACTGTATATATATATACTACAGAGGACAGTATACTGTATATACACTACAGAGGACAGTATACTGTATATATACTACAGAGGACAGTATACTGTATATATATATACTACAGAGGACAGTATACTGTATATATATATACTACAGAGGACAGTATACTGTATATATATATACTACAGAGGACAGTATACTGTATATACTACAGAGGACAGTATACTGTATATATATATACTACAGAGGACAGTATACTGTATATATACTACAGAGGACAGTATACTGTATATATATATACTACAGAGGACAGTATACTGTATATATACTACAGAGGACAGTATACTGTATATACACTACGGAGGACAGTATACTGTATATACACTACAGAGGACAGTATACTGTATATATACTACAGAGGACAGTATACTGTATATATACACTACAGAGGACAGTATACTGTATATACACTACGGAGGATAGTATACTGTATATATACTACAGAGGACAGTATACTGTATATATACACTACAGAGGACAGTATACTGTATATACACTACGGAGGACAGTATACTGTATATACACTACAGAGGACAGTATACTGTATATATACTACAGAGGACAGTATACTGTATATATACTACAGAGGACAGTATACTGTATATATATATACTACAGAGGACAGTATACTGTATATATATATATACTACAGAGGACAGTATACTGTATATATATATACTACAGAGGACAGTATACTGTATATACTACAGAGGACAGTATACTGTATATATATACTACAGAGGACAGTATACTGTATATATACTACAGAGGACAGTATACTGTATATATATATACTACAGAGGACAGTATACTGTATATATACTACAGAGGACAGTATACTGTATATACACTACGGAGGACAGTATACTGTATATACACTACAGAGGACAGTATACTGTATATATACTACAGAGGACAGTATACTGTATATATACACTACAGAGGACAGTATACTGTATATACACTACGGAGGATAGTATACTGTATATATACTACAGAGGACAGTATACTGTATATATACACTACAGAGGACAGTATACTGTATATACACTACGGAGGACAGTATACTGTATATACACTACAGAGGACAGTATACTGTATATATACTACAGAGGACAGTATACTGTATATATATATACTACAGAGGACAGTATACTGTATATACTACAGAGGACAGTATACTGTATATATATATACTACAGAGGACAGTATACTGTATATATACTACAGAGGACAGTATACTGTATATATATATACTACAGAGGACAGTATACTGTATATATACTACAGAGGACAGTATACTGTATATACACTACGGAGGACAGTATACTGTATATACACTACAGAGGACAGTATACTGTATATATACTACAGAGGACAGTATACTGTATATATACACTACAGAGGACAGTATACTGTATATACACTACGGAGGATAGTATACTGTATATATACTAGAGGACAGTACACAGAGGACAGTATACTGTATATACAACTACGGAGGATAGTATACTGTATATACACTACAGAGGACAGTATACTGTATATATACTACAGAGGACAGTATACTGTATATATACACTACAGAGGACAGTATACTGTGTATATATACTACAGAGGACAGTATACTGTATATATAAACTACAGAGAACAGTATACTGTATATATACTACAGAGGACAGTATACTGTATATATACTACAGAGGACAGTATACTGCTACAGAGGGATCTGGATAGACTGGAGGCTTGGGCAGATAAGTGACAGATAAGGTTTAACACTGATAAATGTAAAGTTATGCACATGGGAAGGAATAATGCAAGTCACCCGTACATACTAAATGGTAAAACACTGGGTAACACTGACATGGAAAAGGATTTAGGAATTTTAATAAACAGCAAACTAAGCTGCAAAAACCAGTGTCAGGCAGCTGCTGCCAAGGCCAATAAGATAATGGGTTGCATCAGAAGGGGCATAGATGGCGGTAATGAGAACATAGTCCTACCACTTTACACATCACTAGTCAGACCACACATGGAGGACTGTGTACAGTTCTGGGCTCCTGTGAACCAGTCAGACATAGAAGAGCTGGAGAGGGTCCAGAGGAGGGCAACTAAAGTAATAACTGGAATGGGGCAACTACAGTACCCTGAAGCATAATCAGCATTAGGGTTATTCACTTTAGAAAAAAGACGACTGAGGGGAGATGTAATAACTATGTATAAATATATCAGGGGTCAGTACAGAGATCACTCCCATCATCTATTTATCCCCAGGACTGTGACTGTGACGAGGGGACATCCTCTGCGTCTGGAGGAAAGAAGGTTTGTACACAGACATAGAAGAGGACTCTTTACTATAAGAGCAGTGAGACTATGGACTCTTTACTGTAAGAGCAGTGAGACTATGGACTCTTTACTGTAAGAGCAGTGAGACTATGGACTCTATACTGTAAGAGCAGTGAGACTATGGACTCTATACTGTAAGAGCAGTGAGACTGTGGACTGGACTCTTACTGTAAGAGCAGTGAGACTATGGACTCTTACTGTAAGAGCAGTGAGACTATGGACTCTTACTGTAAGAGCAGTGAGACTATGGACTCTATACTGTAAGAGCAGTGAGACTATGGACTCTTTACTGTAAGAGCAGTGAGACTATGGACTCTTTACTGTAAGAGCAGTGAGACTATGGACTCTTACTGTAAGAGCAGTGAGACTATGGACTCTTACTGTAAGAGCAGTGAGACTATGGACTCTATACTGTAAGAGCAGTGAGACTATGGACTCTTACTGTAAGAGCAGTGAGACTATGGACTCTATACTGTAAGAGCAGTGAGACTATGGACTCTTTACTGTAAGAGCAGTGAGACTATGGACTCTTACTGTAAGAGCAGTGAGACTATGGACTCTTACTGTAAGAGCAGTGAGACTATGGACTCTTACTGTAAGAGCAGTGAGACTATGGACTCTATACTGTAAGAGCAGTGAGACTATGGACTCTTACTGTAAGAGCAGTGAGACTATGGACTCTTTACTGTAAGAGCAGTGAGACTATGGACTCTTACTGTAAGAGCAGTGAGATAGGGACTCTTATACTGTAAGAGCAGTGAGACGTGGACTCTTTACTGTAAGAGCAGTGAGACTATGGACTCTTTACTGTAAGAGCAGTGAGACTATGGACTCTTTACTGTAAGAGCAGTGAGACTGTGGACTCTATACTGTAAGAGCAGTGAGACTATGGACTCTATTACTGTAGAGCAGTGAGACTGATGGACTCTTACGGTAAGAGCAGTGAGACTATGGACTCTTTACTGTAAGAGCAGTGAGACTATGGACTCTTTACTGTAAGAGCAGTGAGACTATGGACTCTTACTGTAAGAGCAGTGAGACTATGGACTCTATACTGTAAGAGCAGTGAGACTATGGACTCTTTACTGTAAGAGCAGTGAGACTGTGGACTCTATACTGTAAGAGCAGTGAGACTGTGGACTCTACTGTAAGAGCAGTGAGACTATGGACTCTTTACTGTAAGAGCAGTGAGACTATGGACTCTACTGTAAGAGCAGTGAGACTATGGACTCTTTACTGTAAGAGCAGTGAGACTATGGACTCTTTACTGTAAGAGCAGTGAGACTATGGACTCTTTACTGTAAGAGCAGTGAGACTATGGACTCTATACTGTAAGAGCAGTGAGACTATGGACTCTTTACTGTAAGAGCAGTGAGACTATGGACTCTTACTGTAAGAGCAGTGAGACTATGGACTCTTTACTGTAAGAGCAGTGAGACTATGGACTCTTACTGTAAGAGCAGTGAGACTATGGACTCTTTACTGTAAGAGCAGTGAGACTATGGACTCTCTACTGTAAGAGCAGTGAGACTATGGACTCTTTACTGTAAGAGCAGTGAGACTATGGACTCTTTACTGTAAGAGCAGTGAGACTATGGACTCTTTACTGTAAGAGCAGTGAGACTATGGACTCTTATACTGTAAGAGCAGTGAGACTATGGACTCTTTACTGTAAGAGCAGTGAGACTATGGACTCTTTACTGTAAGAGCAGTGAGGACTATGGACTCTATACTGTAAGAGCAGTGAGACTATGGACTCTTTACTGTAAGAGCAGTGAGACTATGGACTCTTACTGTAAGAGCAGTGAGACTATGGACTCTTTACTGTAAGAGCAGTGAGACTATGGACTCTTTACTGTAAGAGCAGTGAGACTATGGACTCTTTACTGTAAGAGCAGTGAGACTATGGACTCTTTACTGTAAGAGCAGTGAGACTATGGACTCTTTACTGTAAGAGCAGTGAGACTATGGACTCTTTACTGTAAGAGCAGTGAGACTATGGACTCTTTACTGTAAGAGCAGTGAGACTATGGACTCTTTACTGTAAGAGCAGTGAGACTATGGACTCTTACTGTAAGAGCAGTGAGACTATGGACTCTTTACTGTAAGAGCAGTGAGACTATGGACTCTTTACTGTAAGAGCAGTGAGACTATGGACTCTATACTGTAAGAGCAGTGAGACTATGGACTCTATACTGTAAGAGCAGTGAGACTATGGACTCTTTACTGTAAGAGCAGTGAGACTATGGACTCTTTACTGTAAGAGCAGTGAGACTATGGACTCTATACTGTAAGAGCAGTGAGACTATGGACTCTTTACTGTAAGAGCAGTGAGACTATGGACTCTTTACTGTAAGAGCAGTGAGACTATGGACTCTTTACTGTAAGAGCAGTGAGACTATGGACTCTTACTGTAAGAGCGTGAGACTATGGACTCTATACTGTAAGAGCAGTGAGACTATGGACTCTTATCTGTAAGAGCAGTGAGACTATGGACTCTTACTGTAAGAGCAGTGAGACTAGGACTCTTTACTGTAAGAGCAGTGAGACTATGGACTCTTTACTGTAAGAGCAGTGAGACTATGGACTCTTATACTGTTAAGAGCAGTGAGACTATGGACTCTTACTGGTAAGAGCAGTGAGACTATGGACTCTTTACTGTAAGAGCAGTGAGACTATGGACTCTTTACTGGTAAGAGCAGTGAGACTATGGACTCTTTACTGTAAGAGCAGTGAGACTATGGAACTCTTTACTGTAAGAGCAGTGAGACTATAGACTCTTTACTGTAAAGCAGTGAGACTATGGACTCTTTACTGGAAGAGGCAGTGGAACTATGGACTCTTACTGTAAGAGCAGTGAGACTGGACTCTATACTGTAAGAGCAGTGAGACTATGGACTCTTACTGTAAGAGCTGTAAGAGCAGTGAGACTATGGACTCTTTACTGTAAGAGCAGTGAGACTATGGACTCTTTACTGGTAAGAGCAGTGAGACTATGGACTCTTTACTGTAAGAGCAGTGAGACTATGGACTCTTTACTGTAAGAGCAGTGTAGGACTATGGACTCTTTACTGTAGAGCAGTGAGACTATGGACTCTTTACTGTAAGAGCAGTGAGACTATGGACTCTCTACTGTAAGAGCAGTGAGACTATGGACTCTTTACTGTAAGAGCAGTGAGACTATGGACTCTTTACTGTAGAGCAGTGAGACTATGGACTCTATACTGTAAGAGCAGTGAGACTATGGACTCTTTACTGTAAGAGCAGTGAGACTATGGACTCTTTACGGTAAGAGCAGTGAGACTATGGACTCTATACTGTAAGAGCAGTGAGACTATGGACTCTTTACTGTAAGAGCAGTGAGACTATGGACTCTTACTGTAAGAGCAGTGAGACTATGGACTCTTTATGGTAAGAGCAGTGAGACTATGGACTCTTTATTGTAAGAGCAGTGAGACTATGGACTCTATACTGTAAGAGCAGTGTAAGAGCAGTGAGACTATGGACTCATTACTGTAAGAGCAGTGAGACTATGGACTCTTTACTGTAAGAGCAGTGAGACTATGGACTCTTTACTGTAAGAGCAGTGAGACTATGGACTCTATACTGTAAGAGCAGTGAGACTATGGACTCTTTACTGTAAGAGCAGTGAGACTATGGACTCTATACTGTAAGAGCAGTGAGACTATGGACTCTTTACTGTAAGAGCAGTGAGACTATGGACTCTTTAAGGTAAGAGCAGTGAGACTATGGACTCTATACTGTAAGAGCAGTGAGACTATGGACTCTATACTGTAAGAGCAGTGAGACTATGGACTCTATACTGTAAGAGCAGTGAGACTATGGACTCTTTACTGTAAGAGCAGTGAGACTATGGACTCTTTACTGTAAGAGCAGTGAGACTATGGACTCTATACTGTAAGAGCAGTGAGACTATGGACTCTTTACTGTAAGAGCAGTGAGACTATGGACTCTTTACTGTAAGAGCAGTGCGACTATGGACTCTTTACGGTAAGAGCAGTGAGACTATGGAGCTCTCTGCCTGAGGAGGTGGTGATGGTGAGTACAATAAAGGAGTTCAGGAGGGGCCTGGATGTATTTCTGGAGTGTAATAATATTACAGTCATAGCTACTAGAGAGGGGTCGTTGATCCAGGGAGTTATTCTGATGCCTGATTGGAGTCGGGAAGGAATTTTATATTCCCCTAAAGTGGAGAAAATTGGCTTCTACCTCACAGGGTTTTTTGCCTTCCTCTGGATCAACTTGCAGGATGACAGGCCGAACTGGATGGACAGAGGGCTTTTTTCAGCCTTATGTACTATGTTACTATGTTACACACAGATAGATGAGAGGACACTAATGACTGTGACACACTGGAAGATGAGGGGACACTAATGACTGTGACACACAGATAGATGAGAGGACACTTATGACTGTGACACACAGGGAGATGAGGGGACACTAATGACTGTGACACATGGAGAGAGAAGGGGACACTAATGACTGTGACACACAAGAAGAAGAGGGGACACTAATGACTGTGACACGCGAGATGAGGGGACACTAATAACTGTGACACATGGAGAGAGGAGGGGACACTAATGACTGACACAGGGGGAGATGAGGGGCCACTAATAACTGTGACACACAGATAGATGAGGGGACACTAATGACTGTGACACACAGATAAAACAAAACCTGACCCAAGAGAGAGTCACAAGAACCACCCCATAAATGCACATCCGACAATGAATCAGTATGAAAAATATATATAAAGTTTATTGGACACACCAACAGACAAATATTAAAAATTGTATACAATTGGAACAAAGTGCGGTATGCAATAAAATGTATGTAACCGACACACACAGGTCCACTGAATTGCCACAAAATGGGCATAAATGCTATAAACCAGCATATGAAAATACAATGCAAAACATAAAGCAAATATGAAGTAAGGTAAGACCACTAAAAATGCAAACAGACCATGATAAGGTCTAATTTAGAGAGCCAAAACCTACATGAGCCGCTGGAGCAGTGGACCTGGAAGAATGAGTAACTTCATATTTGCTTTATGTTTTGCATTGTATTTTCATATGCTGGTTTATAGCATTTATGCCCATTTTGTGGCAATTCAGTGGACCTGTGTGTGTCGGTTACATACATTTTATTGCATACCGCACTTTGTTCCAATTGTATACAATTTTTAATATTTGTCTGTTGGTGTGTCCAATAAACTTTATATATATTTTTCATACTGATTCATTGTCGGATGTGCATTTATGGGGTGGTTCTTGTGACTCTCTCTTGGGTCAGGTTTTGTTTGATGCTCTTTTTACCACCCTTTGCACTCCGTGTATTATTTGGTGTGCCCCCAACCTTTTTAAAATCATTTGTGACACACAGATAGATGAGGGGCCACTAATAACTGTGACACACGGGGAGATGAGGGGACACTAATGACTGACACACAAGGAGATGAGGGGACACTAATGACTGTGACACACAGGGGGATGAGGGGACACTAATGACTGACACACAGGGAGATGAGGGGCCACTAATAACTGTGACACACAGGGAGATGAGGGGACACTAATGACTGACACACGGGGAGATGAGGGGACACTAATGACTGTGACACACAGGGAGATGAGGGGACACTAATGACTGACACACGGGGAGATGAGGGGCAACTAATAACTGTGACACACAGGGAGATGAGGGGACACTAATGACTGACACACGGGGAGATGAGGGGACACTAATGACTGTGACACACAGGGAGATGAGGGGACACTAATGACTGACACACGGGGAGATGGGGGGCCACTAATAACTGTGACACACAGGGAGATGAGGAGACACTAATGACTGACACACGGGGAGATGAGGGGCCACTAATAACTGTGACACACGGGGAGATGAGGGGACACTAATGACTGACACACGGGGAGATGAGGGGCCACTAATAACTGTGACACACGGGGAGATGAGGGGACACTAATAACTGTGACACATGGGGAGATGAGGGGACACTAATAACTGTGACACACGGGGAGATGAGGGGACACTAATGACTGACACACAAGGAGATGAGGGGACACTAATGACTGTGACACACAGGGAGATAAGGGGACACTAATGACTGACACACGGGGAGATGAGGGGCCACTAATAACTGTGACACACAGGGAGATGAGGGGACACTAATGACTGACACACGGGGAGAAGAGGGGACACTAATTACTGTGACACACAGGGAGATGAGGGGACACTAATGACTGACACACGGGGAGATGAGGGGCCACTAATAACTGTGACACACGGGGAGATGAGGGGACACTAATAACTGTGACACACGGGGAGATGAGGGGACACTAATGACTGACACACGGGGAGATGAGGGGCCACTAATAACTGTGACACACAGGGAGATGAGGGGACACTAATGACTGACACACGGGGAGATGAGGTGACACTAATGACTGACACACGGGGAGATGAGGGGCCACTAATAACTGTGACACACGGGGAGATGAGGTGACACTAATGACTGACACACGGGGAGATGAGGGGCCACTATTAACTGTGACACACGGGGAGATGAGGGGACACTAATAACTGTGACACATGGGGAGATGAGGGGACACTAATGACTGTGAAACACGAGGAGATGAGGGGACACTAATGACTGTGACACACAGATAGATGAGGGGACACTAATGACTGTGACACACGGGGAGATGAGGGGACACTAATGACTGTGACACACGGGGAGATGAGGGGACACTAATGACTGTGACACACGAAGAGATGAGGGGACACTAATGACTGTGACACAGGGGGAGATGAGGGGCCACTAATAACTGTGACACACGGGGAGATGAGGGGACACTAATGACTGTGACACTCGAGGAGATGAGGGGACACTAATGACTGTGACACAGGGGGAGATGAGGGGACACTAATGACTGTGACACACAGGGAGATGAGGGGACACTAATGACTGTGACACATGGAGAGAGGGGACACTAATGACTGTGACACACTGGAAGATGAGGGGACACTAATGACTATGACACACAAGAAGAAGAGGGGACACTAATGACTGTGACACGCGAGATGAGGGGACACTAATAACTGTGACACATGGAGAGAGGAGGGGACACTAATAACTGTGACACACGGGGATATGAAGGGCCACTAATAACTGTGACACACGGAGAGATGAGGGGACACTAATGACTGTGACACACAAGGAGATGAGGGGACACTAATGACTGACACACGGGGAGATGAGGGGACACTAATAACTGTGACACACGGGGAGATGAGGGGACACTAATGACTGACACACGGGGAGATGAGGGGCCACTAATAACTGTGACACACAGGGAGATGAGGGGACACTAGTGACTGACACACGGGGAGATGAGGGGCCACTAATAACTGTGACACACGGGGAGATGAGGGGACACTAATGACTGTGACACTCGAGGAGATGAAGGGACACTAATGACTGACACACGGGGAGATGAGGGGACACTAATAACTGTGACACACGGGGAGATGAGGGGACACTAATGACTAACACACGGGGAGATGAGGGGCCACTAATAACTGTGACACACAGGGAGATGAGGGGACACTAATGACTGACACACGGGGAGATGAGGGGACACTAGTGACTGACACACGGGGAGATGAGGGGCCACTAATAACTGTGACACACGGGGAGATGAGGGGACACTAATGACTGACACACGGGGAGATGAGGGGCCACTAATAACTGTGACACACGGGGAGATGAGGGGACACTAATAACTGTGACACACGGGGAGATGAGGGGCCACTAATAACTGTGACACACGGGGAGATGAGGGGACACTAATGACTGTGACACTCGAGGAGATGAGGGGACACTAATGACTGTGACACAGGGGGAGATGAGGGGACACTAATGACTGTGACACACGAGGAGATGAGGGGACACTAATGACTGACACACAAGGAGATGAGGGGACACTAATGACTGTGACACACAGGGAGATGAGGGGACACTAATGACTGACACACGGGGAGATGAGGGGCCACTAATAACTGTGACACACAGGGAGAGGAGGGGACACTAATGACTGACACACGGGGAGATGAGGGGACACTAATGACTGTGACACACAAGGAGATGAGGGGACACTAATGACTGACACACAGAGAGATGAGGGGACACTAATGACTGACACATGGGGAGATGAGGGGACACTAATGACTGACACACGGGGAGATGAGGGGACACTAATGACTGTGACACAGGGGGAGATGAGGGGCCACTAATAACGTTGACACACGGGGAGATGAGGGGACACTAATGACTGTGACACACGGGGAGATGAGGGGACACTAATGACTGTGACACACGGGGAGATGAGGGGACACTAATGACTGACACACGGGGAGATGAGGGGCCACTAATAACTGTGACACACGGGGAGATGAGGGGACATTAATAACTGTGACACACGGGGAGATGAGGGGACACTAATAACTGTGACACACGGGGAGATGAGGGGACACTAATGACTGACACACAGATAGATGAGGGGACACTAATGACTGTGACACTCGAGGAGATGAGGGGACACTAATGACTGTGACACACGAGATGAGGGGACAGTAATGACTGACACACAAGATGAGGGGACACTAATGACTGTGACACACGAGGAGATGAGGGGACACTAATGACTGTGACCCATGAGGAGATGAGGGGACACTAATGACTGTGACACACAGATAGATGAGGGGACACTAATGACTGTGACACACGGGGAGATGAGGGGACACTAATGACTGACACACGGGGAGATGAGGGGACACTAATGACTGTGACACAGGGGGAGATGAGGGGCCACTAATAACTGTGACACACGGGGAGATGAGGGGACACTAATGACTGTGACACACGGGGAGATGAGGGGACACTAATGACTGACACACGGGGAGATGAGGGGCCACTAATAACTGTGACACACGGGGAGATGAGGGGACACTAATAACTGTGACACACGGGGAGATGAGGGGACACTAATAACTGTGACACACGGGGAGATGAGGGGACACTAATGACTGACACACGGGGAGATGAGGGGCCACTAATAACTGTGACACACGGGGGGATGAGGGGACACTAATGACTGTGACACTCGAGGAGATGAGGGGACACTAATGACTGTGACACACGAGATGAGGGGACAGTAATGACTGACACACAAGATGAGGGGACACTAATGACTGTGACACACGAGGAGATGAGGGGACACTAGTGACTGTGACCCATGAGGAGATGAGGGGACACTAATGACTGTGACACACAGATAGATGAGGGGACACTAATGACTGTGACACACGGGGAGATGAGGGGACACTAATGACTGACACAGGGGGAGATGAGGGGACACTAATGACTGTGACACACAGATAGATAAGAGGACACTAATAACTGTGACACACAGGGAGATGAGGGGACACTTATGACTGACACACAGGGAGATGAGGGGACACTAATGACTGACACACGGGGAGATGAGGGGACACTAATGACTGTGACATACAGGGAGATGAGGGGACACTAATAACTGTGACACACGGGGAGAAGAAGGGACACTAATGACTTTGACACACAGGGAGATGAGGGGACACTAATGACTGTGACACACGGGGAGATGAGGGGACACTAATGACACACAGGGAGATGAGGGGACACTAATGACTGTGACACACAGGGAGATGAGGGGACACTAATGACTGTGACACACAAGGAGATGAGGGGACACTAATGACTGTGACACACAGGGAGATGAGGGGACACTAATGACTGTGACACACGGGGAGATGAGGGGACACTAATAACTGTGATACACGGGGAGATGAGGGGACACTAATGACTGTGACGCAGGGGGAGATGAGGGGACACTAATGACTGACACACGGGGAGATGAGGGGACACTAATAACTGTAACACACGGGGAGATGAGGGGACACTAATAACTGTGACACATTGAGAGATGAGAGGACACTAATAACTGTGACACACGGAGAGATGAGGGGACACTAATGACTGACACACGGGGAGATGAAGGGACACTAATGACTGACACACGGGGAGATGAGGGGACACTAATAACTGTGACACACATGGAGATGAGGGGACACTAATGACTGACACACAGAGAGATGAGGGGACACTAATGACTGACACACAGAGAGATGAGGGGACATTAATGACTGACACACGGGGAGATGAGGGGACACTAATGACTGACACACGGGGAGATGAGGGGACACTAATGACTGACACACGGGGAGATGAGGGGACACTAATGACTGTGACACAGGGGGAGATGAGGGGACACGAATAACTGTGACACACGGGGAGATGAAGGGACACTAATGACTGACACACGGGGAGATGAGGGGACACTAATGACTGTGACACACGAAGAGATGAGGGGACACTAATGACTGACACACGGGGAGATGAAGGGACACTAATGACTGACACACGGGGAGATGAGGGGACACTAATGACTGACACACAGAGAGATGAGGGGACACTAATGACTGTGACACACGGGGAGATGAGGGGACACTAATAACTGTGACACACGGGGAGATGAGGGGACACTAATGACTGTGACACACAAGGAGATGAGGGGACACTAATAACTGTGACACACAGGGAGATGAGGGGACACTAATGACTGACACACAGAGAGATGAGGGGACACTAATGACTGACACACAGGGAGATGAGGGGACACTAATGACTGACATACGGGGAGATGAGGGGACACTAATGACTGACATACGGGGAGATGAGGGGACACTAATGACTGTGACACACAGAGAGATGAGGGGACACTAATGACTGACACACGGGGAGATGAGGGGACACTAATGACTGTGACACACGAGGAGATGAGGGGACACTAATAACTGTGACACACGGGGAGATGAGGGGACACTAATAACTGTGACACATTGAGAGATGAGAGGACACTAATAACTGTGACACACGGAGAGATGAGGGGACACTAATGACTGACACACGGGGAGATGAAGGGACACTAATGACTGTGACACATTGAGAGATGAGAGGACACTAATAACTGTGACACACGGAGAGATGAGGGGACACTAATGACTGACACACGGGGAGATGAAGGGACACTAATGACTGACACACGGGGAGATGAGGGGACACTAATAACTGTGACACACAAGGAGATGAGGGGACACTAATGACTGACACACAGAGAGATGAGGGGACACTAATGACTGACACACAGAGAGATGAGGGGACACTAATGACTGTGACACAGGGGGAGATGAGGGGACACTAATGACTGTGACACAGGGGGAGATGAGGGGACACGAATAACTGTGACACACGGGGAGATGAAGGGACACTAATGACTGACACACGGGGAGATGAGGGGACACTAATGACTGTGACACACGAAGAGATGAGGGGACACTAATGACTGACACACGGGGAGATGAAGGGACACTAATGACTGACACACGGGGAGATGAGGGGACACTAATGACTGACACACAGAGAGATGAGGGGACACTAATGACTGTGACACATGGGGAGATGAGGGGACACTAATAACTGTGACACACGGGGAGATGAGGGGACACTAATGACTGTGACACACAAGGAGATGAGGGGACACTAATGACTGACACACAGAGAGATGAGGGGACACTAATGACTGACACACAGAGAGATGAGGGGACACTAATGACTGACACACGGGGAGATGAGGGGACACTAATGACTGTGACACACGAGGAGATGAGGGGACACTAATGACTGGCACACAAGGAGATGAGGGGACACTAATGACTGTGACACACAAGGAGATGAGGGGACACTAATGACTGTGACACACAAGGAGATGAGGGGACACTAATGACTGTGACACACAGATAGATGAGAGGACACTAATGACTGTGACACACGGGGAGATGAGGGGACACTAATGACTGTGACACACAGGGAGATGAGGGGACACTAATGACTGACACACGGGGAGATGAGGGGACACTAATGACTGTGACACACAGATAGATGAGGGGACACTAATGACTGTGACACACGGGGAGATGAGGGGACACTAATGACTGACACACAGGGAGATGAGGGGACACTAATAACTGTGACACACGGGGAGATGAGAGGACACTAATGACTGACACACAGGGAGATGAGGGGACACTAATGACTGACACACAAGGAGATGAGGGGTCACTAATGACTGACACACAAGGAGATGAGGGGTCACTAATGACTGACACACAAGGAGATGAGGGGACACTAATGACTGACACACACACGGGGAGATGAAGGGACACTAATGACTGACACACGGGGAGATGAGGGGACACTAATGACTGACACACAGAGAGATGAGGGGACACTAATGACTGTGACACATGGGGAGATGAGGGGACACTAATAACTGTGACACACGGGGAGATGAGGGGACACTAATGACTGTGACACACAAGGAGATGAGGGGACACTAATGACTGACACACAGAGAGATGAGGGGACACTAATGACTGACACACAGAGAGATGAGGGGACACTAATGACTGTGACACACGGGGAGATGAGGGGACACTAATGACTGACAGACGGGGAGATGAGGGGACACTAATGACTGTGACACACAGAGAGATGAGGGGACACTAATGACTGACACACGGGGAGATGAGGGGACACTAATGACTGTGACACACGAGGAGATGAGGGGACACTAATGACTGGCACACAAGGAGATGAGGGGACACTAATGACTGTGACACACAAGGAGATGAGGGGACACTAATGACTGTGACACACAGATAGATGAGAGGACACTAATGACTGTGACACACGGGGAGATGAGGGAACACTAATGACTGACACACAGGGAGATGAGGGGACACTAATAACTGTGACACACGGGGAGATGAGGGGTCACTAATGACTGTGACACACGGGGAGATGAGGGGTCACTAATGACTGTGACACACGGGGAGATGAGGGGACACTAATAACTGTGACACACGGGGAGATGAGGGGACACTAATGACTGTGACACACGGGGAGATGAGGGGACACTAATGACTGTGACACACGGGGAGATGAAGGGACACTAATGACTGTGACACACAGGGAGATGAGGGGACACTAATAACTGTGACACACGGGGAGATGAGGGGACACTAATGACTGACACACGGGGAGATGAGGGGACACTAATAACTGTGACACACGGGGAGATGAGGGGACACTAATGACTGACACACGGGGAGATGAGGGGACACTAATAACTGTGACACACGGGGAGATGAGGGGACACTAATGACTGTGACACAGGGGGAGATGAGAGGACACTAATGACTGCGACACACAGATAGATGAGAGGACACTAATGACTGTGACACACGGGGAGATGAGGGGACACTAATGACTGTGACACAGGGGGAGATAAGAGGACACTAATGACTGACACACAGGGAGATGAGGGGACACTAATGACTGTGACACACAGGGAGATGAGGGGACACTAATGACTGACACACGGGGAGATGAGGGGACACTAATGACTGTGACACACAGGGAGATGAGAGGACACTAATGACTGACACACAGGGAGATGAGGGGACACTAATGACTGTGACACACAGGGAGATGAGGGGACACTAATGACTGACACACGGGGAGATGAGGGGACACTAATGACTGTGACACACGGGGAGATGAGGGGACACTAATGACTGACACACAGGGAGATGAGGGGACACTAATGACTGTGACATACAGGGAGATGAGGGGACACTAATGACTGACACACAGATAGATGAGGGGACACTAATAACTGTGACACACAGATAGATGAGAGGACACTAATGACTGACACACGGGGAGATGAGGGGTCACTAATGACTGACACACAAGGAGATGAGGGGACACTAATGACTGTGACACACAAGGAGATGAGGGGACACTAATAACTGTGACACAGGGGGAGATGAGAGGACACTAATGACTGACACAGGCTTAATACAGTTTGGTTCTGCCCTTTACAAAGATGGCCACTCAGCAATCATGTGACTTTATCACCATAGAAACCACAGGCGCCGTTTGGCGGCACTGATCTCTATGGATACTGGACGCGTCTCCTTGGTAACGGAGGCTGTAGCTACAGGAAGAGCGCGTGGCCCGAACCCTCGGCAGACAGCACCGGAGAGCGGCGGATCCCGGCACACACTGAGTAGACCGGACACAGCGCCGCCGTATACCGGATATCTTCCGTGCAGCCTCATCAGACATGTCAGACCTGGGCTCCGATTTTGAGGAGGACGCTGTGCCCGACCTGGGGGTGAGATACAGAGGCTGTACAGGTGTACAGCGGTGTCTGGATTATTAGGTGGAGGTACAGGGGGTGTCTGGATTACTAGGTGGAGGTACAGGGGTGTCTGGATTACTAGGTGGAGGTACAGGGGTGTCTGGATTACTAGGTGGAGGTACAGGGGTGTCTGGATTACTAGGTGGAGGTACAGGGGTGTCTGGATTACTAGGTGGAGGTACAGGGGTGTCTGGATTACTAGGTGGAGGTACGGGGGTGTCTGGATTACTAGGTGGGGGTACAGCGGTGTCTGGATTACTAGGTGGAGGTACAGGGGTGTCTGGATTATTAGGTGGAGGTACAGGGGTGTCTGGATTACTAGGTGGAGGTACAGGGGTGTCTGGATTATTAGGTGGAGGTACAGGGGTGTCTGGATTACTAGGTGGAGGTACAGGGGTGTCTGGATTATTAGGTGCAGGTACAGGGTGTCCGGATTACTAGGTGGAGGTACAGGGGTGTCTGGATTACTAGGTGGAGGTACAGGGGTGTCTGGATTACTAGGTGGAGGTACAAGGGGTGTCTGGATTACTAGGTGGAGGTACAGGGGTGTCTGGTTTATTAGGTGGAGGTACAGGGGTGTCTGGATTACTAGGTGGAGGTACAGGGGTGTCTGGATTACTAGGTGGAGGTACAGGGGTGTCTGGATTATTAGGTGCAGGTACAGGGTGTCCGGATTACTAGGTGGAGGTACAGGGGTGTCTGGATTATTAGGTGGAGGTACAGGGGGTGTCTGGATTACTAGGTGGAGGTACAGGGGTGTCTGGATTACTAGGTGGAGGTACAGGTGTGTCTGGATTATTAGGTGGAGGTACAGGGGTGTCTGGATTATTAGGTGGAGGTACAGGGGGTGTCTGGATTATTAGGTGGAGGTACAAGGGGTGTCTGGATTACTAGGTGGAGGTACAGAGGTGTCTGGATTACTAGGTGGAGGTACAGGGGTGTCTGTATTATTAGGTGGAGGTACATGGGTGTCTGGATTATTAGGTGGAGGTACAGGGGGTGTCTGGATTATTAGGTGGAGGTACAGGGGGTGTCTGGATTACTAGGTGGAGGTACAGGGGTGTCTGGATTATTAGGTGGAGGTACAGGGGTGTCTGGATTATTAGGTGGAGATACAGGGGTGTCTGGATTATTAGGTGGAGGTACAGGGGGTGTCTGGATTATTAGGTGGAGGTACAGCGGTGTCTGGATTACTAGGTGGAGGTACAGGGGTGTCTGGATTATTAGGTGGAGGTACAGCGGTGTCTGGATTATTAGGTGGAGGTACAGGGGTGTCTGGATTACTAGGTGGAGGTACAGGGGTGTCTGGATTACTAGGTGGAGGTAAACGGGTGTCTGGATTACTATGTGGAGGTACAGGGGTGTCTGGATTACTATGTGGAGGTACAGGGGTGTCTGGATTACTAGGTGGAGGTACAGGGGTGTCTGGATTACTAGGTGGAGGTACACGGGTGTCTGAATTACTAGGTGGAGGTACAGGGGTGTATGGATTACTAGGTGGAGGTACACGGGTGTCTGGATTACTAGGTGGAGGTACAGGGGTGTCTGGATTACTAGGTGGAGGTACAGGGGTGTCTGGATTACTAGGTGGAGGTACAGCGGTGTCTGGATTATTAGGTGGAGGTACAGGGGTGTCTGGATTACTAGGTGCAGGTACAGGGGTGTCTGGATTATAAGGGGGAGGTACAGGGGTGTCTGGATTATTAGGTGGAGGTACAGGGGTGTCTGGATTACTAGGTGGAGGTACAGGGGTGTCCGGATTATTAGGTGGAGGTACACAGGGGTGTCTGGATTATAAAGTGGAGATACAGGGGTGTCAGGATTATTAGGTGGAGGTACAGGGGTGTCTGGATTACTCGGTTGAGGTACAGGGGAGTCTGGATTACTAGGTGGAGATACAGGGGAGTCTGGATTACTAGGTGGAGGTACAGCGGTGTCTGGATTATAAGGTGGAGGTACAGGGGTGTCTGGATTACTAGGTGGAGATACAGGGGTGTCTGGATTATAAGGTGGAGGTACAGGGGTGTCTGGATTATTAGGTGGAGGTAAAGGGGTGTCCGGATTACTAGGTGGAGGTACAGGGGTGTCCGGATTACTAGGTGGAGGTACAGGGGTGTCAGGATCATTAGGTGGAGGTACAGGGGTGTCTGGATTACTAGGTGGTGGTACAGGGGTGTCTGGATTACTAGGTGGAGGTACAGCGGTGTCTGGATTACTAGGTGGAGGTACAGGGGTGTCTGGATTATTAGGTGGAGGTACAGGGGTGTCTGTATTATCAAGTGGAGGTACAGGGGTGTCTGGATTACTAGGTGGAGGTGCAGAGGTGTCTGGATTACTAGGTGGAGGTACAGGGGTGTCTGGATTACTAGGTGGAGGTACAGGGGTGTCTGGATTACTAGGTGGAGGTACAGGGGTGTCTGGATTACTAGGTGGAGGTACAGGGGTGTCTGGATTATTAGGTGGGGGTACAGGGGTGTCTGGATTACTAGGTGGAGGTACAGGGGTGTCTGGATTATTAGGTGGAGGTACAAGGGTGTCTGGATTACTAGGTGGAGGTACAGGGGTGTCTGGATTACTAGGTGGAGGTACAGGGGTGTCTGGATTATTAGGTGGAGGTACAGGGGGTGTCTGGATTACTAGGTGGAGGTACAGGGGTGTCTGGATTACTAGGTGGAGGTACAGGTGTGTCTGGATTATTAGGTGGAGGTACAGGGGTGTCTGGATTATTAGGTGGAGGTACAGGGGGTGTCTGGATTATTAGGTGGAGGTACAAGGGGTGTCTGGATTACTAGGTGGAGGTACAGGGGTGTCTGTATTATTAGGTGGAGGTACAGGGGTGTCTGTATTACTAGGTGGAGGTACAGAGGTGTCTGGATTACTAGGTGGAGGTACAGGGGTGTCTGTATTATTAGGTGGAGGTACATGGGTGTCTGGATTATTAGGTGGAGGTACAGGGGGTGTCTGGATTATTAGGTGGAGGTACAGGGGGTGTCTGGATTACTAGGTGGAGGTACAGGGGTGTCTGGATTATTAGGTGGAGGTACAGGGGTGTCTGGATTATTAGGTGGAGGTACAGGGGTGTCTGGATTATTAGGTGGAGGTACAGGGGGTGTCTGGATTATTAGGTGGAGGTACAGCGGTGTCTGGATTACTAGGTGGAGGTACAGGGGTGTCTGGATTATTAGGTGGAGGTACAGCGGTGTCTGGATTATTAGGTGGAGGTACAGGGGTGTCTGGATTACTAGGTGGAGGTACAGGGGTGTCTGGATTACTAGGTGGAGGTAAACGGGTGTCTGGATTACTATGTGGAGGTACAGGGGTGTCTGGATTACTATGTGGAGGTACAGGGGTGTCTGGATTACTAGGTGGAGGTACAGGGGTGTCTGGATTACTAGGTGGAGGTACACGGGTGTCTGAATTACTAGGTGGAGGTACAGGGGTGTATAGATTACTAGGTGGAGGTACACGGGTGTCTGGATTACTAGGTGGAGGTACAGGGGTGTCTGGATTACTAGGTGGAGGTACAGGGGTGTCTGGATTACTAGGTGGAGGTACAGCGGTGTCTGGATTATTAGGTGGAGGTACAGGGGTGTCTGGATTACTAGGTGCAGGTACAGGGGTGTCTGGATTATAAAGGGGAGGTACAGGGGTGTCTGGATTATTAGGTGGAGGTACAGGGGTGTCTGGATTACTAGGTGGAGGTACAGGGGTGTCCGGATTATTAGGTGGAGGTACACAGGGGTGTCTGGATTATAAAGTGGAGATACAGGGGTGTCAGGATTATTAGGTGGAGGTACAGGGGTGTCTGGATTACTCGGTTGAGGTACAGGGGAGTCTGGATTACTAGGTGGAGATACAGGGGAGTCTGGATTACTAGGTGGAGGTACAGCGGTGTCTGGATTATAAGGTGGAGGTACAGGGGTGTCTGGATTACTAGGTGGAGATACAGGGGTGTCTGGATTATAAGGTGGAGGTACAGGGGTGTCTGGATTATTAGGTGGAGGTATAGGGGTGTCCGGATTACTAGGTGGAGGTACAGGGGTGTCAGGATTACTAGGTGGAGGTACAGGGGTGTCAGGATCATTAGGTGGAGGTACAGGGGTGTCTGGATTACTAGGTGGTGGTACAGGGGTGTCTGGATTACTAGGTGGAGGTACAGCGGTGTCTGGATTACTAGGTGGAGGTACAGGGGTGTCTGGATTATTAGGTGGAGGTACAGGGGTGTCTGGATTATCAAGTGGAGGTACAGGGGTGTCTGGATTACTAGGTGGAGGTGCAGAGGTGTCTGGATTACTAGGTGGAGGTACAGGGGTGTCTGGATTACTAGGTGGAGGTACAGGGGTGTCTGGATTACTAGGTGGAGGTACAGGGGTGTCTGGATTACTAGGTGGAGGTACAGGGGTGTCTGGATTATTAGGTGGGGGTACAGGGGTGTCTGGATTACTAGGTGGAGGTACAGGGGTTTCTGGATTATTAGGTGGAGGTACAAGGGTGTCTGGATTACTAGGTGGAGGTACAGGGGTGTCTGGATTACTAGGTGGAGGTACAGGGGTGTCTGGATTATTAGGTGGAGGTACAGGGGTGTCAGGATCATTAGGTGGAGGTACAGGGGTGTCTGGATTACTAGGTGGAGGTACAGGGGTGTCTGGATTACTAGGTGGAGGTACAGGGGTGTCTGGATTATTAGGTGGAGGTACAGGGGTGTCTGGATTATTAGGTGGAGGTACAGGGGTGTCTGGATTACTAGGTGGAGGTACAGCGGTGTCTGGATTACTAGGTGGAGGTACAGGGGTGTCTGGATTATTAGGTGGAGGTACAGGGGTGTCTGGATTACTAGGTGGAGGTACAGGGGTGTCTGGATTATTAGGTGGGGGTACAGGGGTGTCTGGATTATTAGGTGGAGGTACAGGGGTGTCTGGATTACTAGGTGGAGGTACAGGGGTTTCAGGATCATTAGGTGGAGGTACAGGGGTGTCTGGATTACTAGGTGCAGGTACAGCGGTGTCTGGATTACTCGGTGGAGGTACAGGGGAGTCTGGATTACTAGGTGGAGGTACAGGGGAGTCTGGATTACTAGGTGGAGATACAGGGGAGTCTGGATTACTAGGTGGAGGTACAGCGGTGTCTGGATTATAAAGTGGAGGTACAGGGGTGTCTTGATTACTAGGTGGAGATACAGGGGTGTCTGGATTATAAGGTGGAGGTACAGGGGTGTCTGGATTACTAGGTGGAGGTACAGGGGTGTCTGGATTATTAGGTGGAGGTACAGGGGTGTCTGGATTACTAGGTGGAGGTACAGGGGTGTCTGGATTATTAGGTGGAGGTACAGGGGGTGTCTGGATTACTAGGTGGAGGTACAGGGGTGTCTGGATTATTAGGTGGAGGTACAGGGGTTGTCTGGATTATTAGGTGGAGGTACAGGGGTGTCTGGATTACTAGGTGGAGGTACAGGGGTGTCTGGATGGCAGCGGTGGTCATGACTCAGTATAGATGGCGGCAGTGGTCAGGACTCAGTATAGATGGCGGCAGTGGTCAGGACTCAGTATAGATGGCGGCAGTGGTCAGGACTCAGTAGAGATGGCGGCAGAGGTCAGGACTCAGTAGAGATGGCGGCAGAGGTCAGGACTCAGTATAGATGGCGGCACTGGTCAGCACTCCAGTATAGATGTCGGCAGGGGTCAGCACTCAGTATAGATGGCGGCAGCGGTCAGGACTCAGTATAGATGGCGGCAGCGGTTAGGACTCAGTATAGATGGCGGCAGTGGTCAGCACTCCAGTATAGATGGCGGCAGTGGTCAGCACTCAGTATAGATGGCGGCAGCGGTCAGGACTCAGTATAGATGGCGGCAGCGGTTAGGACTCAGTATAGATGGCGGCAGTGGTCAGCACTCCAGTATAGATGGCGGCAGTGGTCAGCACTCAGTATAGATGGCGGCAGTGGTCAGCACTCAGTATAGATGGCGGCAGCGGTCAGGTCTCAGTATAGATGGCGGCAGTGGTCAGGACTCAGTGTAGATGGCGGCAGCGGTCAGGACTCAGTATAGATGGCGGCAGCGGTCAGGACTCAGTATAGATGGCGGCAGCGGTTAGGACTCAGTATAGATGGCGGCAGTGGTCAGCACTCCAGTATAGATGGCGGCAGTGGTCAGCACTCAGTATAGATGGCGGCAGCGGTCAGGACTCAGTATAGATGGCGGCAGCGGTTAGGACTCAGTATAGATGGCGGCAGTGGTCAGCACTCCAGTATAGATGGCGGCAGTGGTCAGCACTCAGTATAGATGGCGGCAGTGGTCAGCACTCAGTATAGATGGCGGCAGCGGTCAGGTCTCAGTATAGATGGCGGCAGTGGTCAGGACTCAGTGTAGATGGCGGCAGCGGTCAGGACTCAGTATAGATGGCGGCAGCGGTCAGGACTCAGTATAGATGGCGGCAGCGGTCAGGACTCAGTATAGATGGCGGCAGTGGTCAGGACTCAGTATAGATGGCGGCAGTGGTCAGGACTCAGTACAGATGGCGGCAGTGGTCAGGACTCAGTGTAGATGGCGGCAGTGGTCAGGACTCAGTGTAGATGGCGGCAGTGGTCAGGACTCAGTAGAGATGGCGGCAGCGGTCAGGACTCAGTATAGATGGCGGCAGTGGTCAGGACTCAGTATAGATGGCGGCAGTGGTCAGGACTCAGTATAGATGGCGGCAGTGGTCAGGACTCAGTATAGATGGCGGCAGCGGTCAGGACTCAGTATAGATGGCGGCAGCGGTCAGGACTCAGTAGAGATGGCGGCAGTGGTCAGGACTCAGTATAGATGGCGGCAGTGGTCAGGACTCAGTATAGATGGCGGCAGTGGAGTGGTCAGGACTCAGTATAGATGGCGGCAGTGGTCAGGACTCAGTAGAGATGGCGGCAGTGGTCAGGTCTCAGTATAGATGGCGGCAGTGGTCAGGACTCAGTATAGATGGCGGCAGTGTTCAGGTCTCAGTATAGATGGCGGCAGTGTTCAGGTCTCAGTATAGATGGCGGCAGTGGTCAGGACTCAGTGTAGATGGCGGCAGTGGTCAGGACTCAGTGTAGATGGCGGCAGTGGTCAGGACTCAGTATAGATGGCGGCAGTGGTCAGGTCTCAGTATAGATGGCGGCAGTGGTCAGGACTCAGTATAGATGGCGGCAGCGGTCAGGACTCAGTGTAGATGGCGGCAGTGGTCAGGACTCAGTATAGATGGCGGCAGCGGTCAGGACTCAGTATAGATGGCGGCAGCGGTCAGGACTCAGTATAGATGGCGGCAGTGGTCAGGACTCAGTATAGATGGCGGCAGCGGTCAGGTCTCAGTATAGATGGCGGCAGTCGTCAGGTCTCAGTATAGATGGCGGCAGCGGTCAGGTCTCAGTATAGATGGCGGCAGTCGTCAGGTCTCAGTATAGATGGCGGCAGTCGTCAGGTCTCAGTATAGATGGCGGCAGTGGTCAGGACTCAGTATAGATGGCGGCAGCGGTCAGGACTCAGTATAGATGGCGGCAGCGGTCAGGACTCAGTATAGATGGCGGCAGCGGTCAGGACTCAGTGTAGATGGCGGCAGTGGTCAGGACTCAGTATAGATGGCGGCAGTGGTCAGGTCTCAGTATAGATGGCGGCAGTGGTCAGGACTCAGTATAGATGGCGGCAGCGGTCAGGACTCAGTATAGATGGCGGCAGCGGTCAGGACTCAGTGTAGATGGCGGCAGTGGTCAGGTCTCAGTATAGATGGCGGCAGCGGTCAGGACTCAGTATAGATGGCGGCAGCGGTCAGGACTCAGTATAGATGGCGGCAGTGGTCAGGACTCAGTATAGATGGCGGCAGCGGTCAGGACTCAGTGTAGATGGCGGCAGTGGTCAGGACTCAGTATAGATGGCGGCAGTGGTCAGGACTCAGTGTCGCCCCCTTTCTCCCTCCGCAGTATTATGAAGGGGAGAAGAATGAGGCCGGGGAGAGACACGGACAAGGTAAAGCGCGGCTTCCGAATGGAGACACGTATGACGGGATGTATGAGAACGGGCGGCGGCACGGTCAGGTGAGCACATTAGCCCCGCCCCCGGTATGGAAGCGGTGTGATCGGCCGCCACTCACGCTGCTTCTCCGCAGGGGACGTACCGCTTCAAGAACGGCGCACGCTACGTGGGAGAATACTACCAGAACCGCAAGCACGGCGGGGGCACCTTTATGTACCCGGACGGATCCCGATATGAAGGTAACGCCCATCACACTCCCGGCTGCTGCAGAACCTCTTAGTGCAGGAGCATGGCACCACCGCGCTGCGGGCGCTAACACTGCTTCTCCTCTTCCAGGTGACTGGGTGGATGACCAGCGACAAGGCCAGGGCGTGTATACTTATGCCAACGGGGACACCTACAGCGGGGACTGGTATGCCCATCAGAGGTAGGCAGCTCAGCGGGGGCAGGGCCCGGGCGTCCGATGGGGGAGTCCTGTGTGAACAGATCCCTGCATGCACCTGCAGTACCTTCTGTCACCACAGATCCCTCATAGACCCCAATGCAACAGCGCCCCCCTGAAAGCTGTGTGTCTCATATGAAGGGTCTTCTCGGCAGGCACGGGCAGGGGGTCTACACCTACGCGGACACCGGCTCCAGGTACATGGGCACCTGGGTGAACGGGAAACAGGAGGGCGCCGGAGAGCTCGTCCATCACAACCACCGCTACCAGGGGAAGTTCTCCAACAACACGGTGAGGAGACGTCCACTACAAAGATCGTGCTGTCAGTGAATAGAAACCGAGGCCGAGAACCTGTACAAGCCTGATACTTTACACAGCTGAGGGTTTGTTACTGTGTGTCAGTGTAAATGATGCTGAGCTTCAGGCTGATGGTTTTTACTCGCACTGACACACTGTAACAAGCTGTCAGCTTGTTTTTCCGGTGTTGAAAAAAGTTTAATATTTTGGCACAAAACTGGCGAAAGTGCCGTAATAAGCTCCTCCCACAGTCACATTGGGGGCGGGGTCTGCAGCGGCATGGCTGATCTCTCCCTGTCTTCTCCGCAGATCCTGGGTCCGGGGAAGTACGTTTTTGACATCGGCTGCGAACAACATGGATCATACGTGCAGGCAGAGCAGGTGAGCGCAGAGCAGGCATCACTATCCCAGCACAGATACTCCTCATCCGCTGGGCAGAGCTGGTCTTAAGGGCCCACTCAGACGGCCATATGAACGGGTCCGCGCGGGCGTGGACCTATTCATTTCAATGTGGACACGTGGTTCTGTTCCACGGCCCCGCGGAGAGGGGAGAGCCTGTCCTGGTATGTCCGCAGACAGGGGTAGGCATTTTCTATTATGGTTGCGGCCATGTGCGGTCCGCCAAACACTGAGTGAGGCCTCTGAGCAGCAGCCCAACTCTCAGCAACATACTGACTCACTCCAGTCACACCCAGAGCTGCATTTGCAATTCTATTGTTACATTACACCATATGCTCCAGTCACATCCAGAGCTGTAGTCACTGTCCTGCTGTTACATCGCATCATATGCTAGGCCCCTTTCACACGGGCGAGTATTCCGCGCGGATGCGATGCGTGAGGTGAACGTATTGCGCCCGCACTGAATCCTGACCCATTCATTCCTATGGGGCTGTTCACATGAGCGGTGATTTTCACGCGGCATGTTCTATATTGTGCGTTGCGGTGCGATAATCCACGCAACGCAGGCCCCATAGAAATGAATGGGGTTGCGTGAAAATTGCAAGCAAGTGCGGATGCGGTGCGATTTTCACGCACGGTTGCTAGGAGACGATCGGTATGGAGACCCGATCACTATTATTTCCCCTTATAACATGGTTATAAGGGAAAATAATAGCATTCTGAATACAGACTGCATAGTACAATAGCGCTGGAGGGGTTAAAAAAATAAAAAATAATTTAACTCACCTTAATCCACTTGCTCGCGTAGCCCGGCATGTCTTCTGTGCTCTGTGCAGGAAAAGGACCTGTGGTGACGTCACTCCAGTCATCACATGGTCCGTCACACTTTTACCATGGTGATGGATCATGTGATGGACCATGTGATGACATGAGTGACGTCACCACAGGTCCTGTTCCTGCACACAGCATAGAAGACAGACAGAAGGAGATGCCGGCTGCGCGATCAAGTGGATTGAGTTAAATTATTTATTTATTTATTTTTAACCCCTCCAGCGCTATTGTACTATGCATTCTGGGTACCAAACATGCCGATTTTTCTCACGCGAGTGCAAAACGCATTACAATGTTTTGCACTCGCACGGAAAAATCGTGCGTGTTCCTGCAATGCACCCGCACCTTTTCCCGCAACGCCCGTCTGAAAGGGGCCTTATGCTCCAGTCACATGTATCCCTGCAGCTCTGGATGTGACTGGAGAATAGGGCGTGGGGGTGCGTCGGGGGAGGGGGATCAGTCGCTGCAGTCTGCGGCTCCTGTCTTGTAATGTTTTATGATTGTCCTCCATTAACAAGTCTGCACCTTGTGTTAAAGCCACAGCAGCCGCCGCACCCCGGCCGGGGGAGAGCAGGGGGCCCCTCCAAGGACCCCCCTGTAATCAAGGGCTTTGTGCTGAACGCCCCCGCGGAAGTCCAGGTCCTGGCCGGCTTGATGTGCAGTGTGTGTACATTGTGTGCAGTGTGTGTGCAGTGTGTGTACATTGTGTGCAGTGTGTGTACATTGTGTGCAGTGTGTGTACATTGTGTGCAGTGTGTGTATATTGTGTGCAGTGTGTGTATATTGTGTGCAGTGTGTGTGCAGTGTCTATATTGTGTGCAGTGTCTGTATTATGTACAGTGCGTTTACATTGTGTACATTGTGTGCAGTGTGTGTATATTGTGTGCAGTGTGTGTACATTGTGTGCAGTGTGTGTACATTGTGTGCAGTGTGCGTGCAGTGTGTGTACATTGTGCAGTGCGTGTACATTGTGTGCAGTGTGTGTACATTGTGCAGTGCGTGTACATTGTGTGCAGTGTGTGTGCAGTGTGTGTACATTGTGTGCAGTGTGTACATTGTGTGCAGTGTGTGTACATATTGTGTGCAGTGTGTGTACATTGTGTGCAGTGCGTGTGCATTGTGTGCAGTGCGTGTACATTGTGTGCAGTGTGTGTGCAGTGTGTGTACATTGTGCAGTGCGTGTACATTGTGTGCAGTGTGTGTACATTGTGTGCAGTGTGTGCAGTGCGTGTGCATTGTGCAGTGCGTGTACATTGTGTGCAGTGTGTGTACATTGTGTGCAGTGTGTGTACATTGTGCAGTGTGTGTGCAGTGTGTGTACATTGTGCAGTGTGTGTACATTGTGTGCAGTGTGTGTACATTGTGTGCAGTGTGTGTACATTGTGTGCAGTGTGTGTACATTGTGTGCAGTGTGTGTACATTGTGTGCAGTGTGTGTACATTGTGTGCAGTGTGAGTACATTGTGCAGTGCGTGTACATTGTCTGCAGTGTGTGTATATTGTGTGTACATTGTGTGTGCAGTGTGTGTACATTGTGTGCAGTGTGTGTATATTGTGTGCAGTGTGTGTACATTGTGTGCAGTGCGTTTACATTGTGTACATTGTGTGCAGTGTGCAGTTCATAGAGTGCAGTGCATGCTGGGGATGGATTGCAGCTGGGCCCCTACACCCGGGTGCCACACATAAAGCTTCGCCGCAGGGTGCTGGTGCAGACAATCCATCCTGAGGAGGGGGCAGCGGGGCGTCTCCTAATGTCCTGCTGCTCATCACACAGGAGAAGGATGACGAGGAGGAGGAGGAGCCGCTGGCGGTGCCCGTGACCCGGTGGATCCCAGAGAAGATCAGCGGCTTGACCCTGTGGTCCCCGACAGCGGAGGTGCAGCCGCCCCCACCAGGTACCCAATATCTATCCCAGGATCCCCGACCTCTGGGGCCTCCACCAATCACAGAGTCCAGGGGTCTGTGAGGTCCCAGAGGTTCACCCCACCAGTTAGCGACAACTTGATTAATCCAGTCTCCTTCTAGTGGTTGGAGACCCAGCAGAGGTGACGGCATCTGACGCCGCTGCTCTGGACACCGCTGCTCTGGACACCGCTGCTCTGGACGCCGCTGCTCTGGACGCCGCTGCTCAGGACACCGCTGCTCAGGACACCACTGCCCAGGACGCCGCTGCTCAGGATGCCGCTGCTCAGGACGCCGCTGCTCATCACCAGAACGCAGAGACCACCAAGGCCCCGGCCCAGGAAGAGTCACCGAATCGAATCACTGCCGAGGCCGAACCGCAAATACCTGACAGCGCCAGAGGCGGCGACACTGCGCGGGACGAAGGTGAGAGGTCAGGTGACCAGCATTAACCCCTCAGCGACACATACGGTAAATGTACAGTGTGCAGTGAGGCTGGCGCTCTGCTGCAGTGTGACGTAGACAGATCCCAGCCGCTTAACCCAGTGGATGCTGTAACAAATTGTGGTCATGGCATCTGGGTGGTTAGTAGAGGGATGGGCTTCCTTGACCACCCTGTCTACACCACCCCACACCATCAATTGTTGGGTTTCCATGGCAGCCGTCGGCCTTATTGCGCTCCCCTGGTCCGCCATCTTTGGGCCACGTCAGAGAGGCTGGTAGTGCGGGATACAAAGGGTGGGACAGGACATGGCATCTACAGTGATGGGAGCGCTGTGCTTGCTCTGAGGTTACCATGGTAATGTTTACACCATGGACTTTCTGTCATGTGATCACCACTCATAGGAACTAACCTGGAGGTCACATGACAGGAAGTCCAGGAAAACATTTATGTGGTAATGCTGCTATGGCAACCCCAGAGCAAGCGCAATACATAGATGGCTACAGCTCAGAAGTGAGAAGGGGGGGAAGAGACTAGAAAGGGTCAGGACTTTTAGGAATACAGTATGGTTGGGCCCTATGTGGCCCCTGCACATGAAGCCCTTGTGCTGATGATTTTCTCTTGCAGACGCCAATTAACACAATGAGAGACGGGAAGGAGACCGAGGAACATCTGCATCCTCCAGCATGGACCCAACCACCCAGAAGAACACGGACACCACCGCCCACAGGAGCCCGAGCCAGACCCCAGCGCCTAGAGGTACCTGGAGCCCAGCGCCCAGAGGAGTCCACGCTGGAGCCCACCACCCAGAGGAGTCCACGCTGGAGCCCACCACCCAGAGGAGTCCACGCTGGAGCCCACCACCCAGAGGAGTCCACGCTGGAGCCCACCACCCAGAGGAGCCCAAGCGGGAGCCCACCACCCAGAGGAGTCCACACTGGAGCCCAGCACCAAGAGAAGCCCAAGCTGGAGCCCACCACCAAGAGAAGCCCAAGCTGCAGCAGCTTCTACACAACTTGCTCACTAATAAACTGTGTTCACCCCAGATGTGGCCTGTGGTCATTACTGCCTGTAGGCACAGAATACGGTATATCCCCCTCACACCAGAACCTGCGGTATAGAGGGGGGCCCCGCAGAGAGGACTCCTGTATACCCTGAGTGCGATAAAGATAGGTAGATAGTCACGGATTGATGTGTATCCTTCTCTAGGAGGTTCTGCAGCAGTTGGGTCTTAGATGACGCCATTCTCCAGCTACGATACGGTCGGGAGCTCCTCCCGGTCTTATAATTTACGTGTGCGTTACACCCCGTGTGCCCCCTATGATTTATTTGGGGGGACCCGTCCATCGGCTCGCTCTGTCTGGATTATTACAGATCCTGCCTGACAGTTGTCGTCTTCCTGCTTCTATATTAAGAACAGGCTGTCAGGCTTCTTAAATATCCATGCCAGGGTCGGGCGTCACAGCAGCTGAGGGGCTCCGGAGCCGGACAGCAGGTAAACATGAGTCTGTGTGGCCCCCTGTGCAGCAGACGGGCCCCGAATCAGGTACTACACTATCAGAGGTTTATGCTCAGGGCCTGCAGGAACAAATGCAAGTGATCAGAGCGGTCTGTTCACCCCAACCATGTACAGTGAGGCTGTAGTAGTCAGGGGCCCGTAGCCTCTAATGCTGGGGGCCCAGATCACTTACAGGCCACCTGTATGTGGAGGTGGGGGGATGGTAGCAACACAAACTTCACCAGTTATATCTCCTCCATCCAACTCTAACTTACTGACACAACAGCAATGAGAAAGATAAATGATGAGAAGAGTAGTACTTAAAATACTAGAAGATGCATGATTAAAGCTATAAACCCAGGGATGCAGTACTTGGAGGAGGGGTCCTATTACCTATAAACCACCACAAAGTAATTCAGGAAGAAACAATACCCTTTCTTAGTACGGCGCCCCCTAGTGTTCAGTAACACACATAGTATGGCGTCCCCTGGTGTTCAGTTACTTACATGGTATGGCGCCCCCTGGTGTTCAGTTACTTACATAGTATGACTCCATCTGGTGTTCAGTTACTTACATAGTATGACTCCACCTGGTGTTCAGTTACTTACATAGTATGGCTCCCCCTGGTGATCAGTTACTTACATAGTATGGCGCCCCCTGGTGTTCAGTTACTTACATAGTATGACTCCATCTGGTGTTCAGTTACTTACATAGTATGACTCCACCTGGTGTTCAGTTACTTACATAGTATGGCTCCCCCTGGTGATCAGTTACTTACATAGTATGGCTCCACCTGGTGTTCAGTTACTTACATAGTATGGCGCCCCCCTGGTGTTCAGTTACTTACATAGTATGGCTCCCCCTGGTGATCAGTTACTTACATAGTATGGCTCCACCTGGTGTTTAGTTTCTTACATAGTATGGCTCCACCGGAGATCAGTTACTTACATAGTATGGCACCCCCTGGTGATCAGTTACTTACATAGTATGGCTCCCCCTGGTGATCAGTTACTTACATAGTATGGCTCCACCTGGTGTTCAGTTACTTACATAGTATGACTCCCCCTGGTGTTCAGTTACTTACATAGTATGGCTCCCCCTGGTGATCAGTTACTTAAATAGTATGGATCCCCCTGGTGTTCAGTTACTTACATAGTATGGTTCCACCTGGTGATCAGTTACTTAAATAGTATGGCTCCACCTGGTGTTCAGTTACTTAAATAGTATGGCTCCACCTGGTGTTCAGTTACTTACATAGTATGGCTCCCCCTGGTCATCAGTTACTTATATAGTATGACTCCACCTGGTGTTCAGTTACTTACATAGTATGGCTCCACCTGGTGTTCATTTACTTACATAGTATGTCTCCACCTGGTGTTCAGTTACTTACATAGTATGGCTCCACCTGGTGTTTAGTTTCTTACATAGTATGGCTCCACCTGAGATCAGTTACTTACATAGTATGGCGCCCCTTGGTGATCAGTTACTTACATAGTATGGCTCCAACTGTTGTTTATTTACTTGCATAGTATGGCTCCACCTGGTGTTCAGTTACTTACATAGTATGGCTCCACCTGAGATCAGTTACTTACATAGTATGGCGCCCCCTGGTGATCAGTTACTTACATAGTATGGCTCCACCTGGTGTTCAGTTACTTACATAGTATGGCTCCACCTGGTGTTTATTTACTTACATAGTATGGCTCCACCTGGTGTTCAGTTGCTTACATAGTATGGCTCCCCCTTATGTTCAGTTACTTACATAGTATGGCTCCACCTGGTGTTCAGTTACTTACATAGTATGGCTCCACCTGGTGTTCAGTTACTTACATAGTATGGCTCCACCTGGTGTTCAGTTACTTACATAGTATGGCTCCACCTGGTGTTCAGTTACTTACATAGTATGGCTCCACCTGTTGTTTATTTACTTACATAGTATGGCTCCACCTGGTGTTCAGTTGCTTACATAGTATGGCTCCCCCTTATGTTCAGTTACTTACAAAGTATGGCTCCACCTGGTGTTCAGTTACTTACATAGTATGGCTCCACCTGGTGTTCAGTTACTTACATAGTATGGCTCCACTTGCCGATCAGTTACTTACATAGTTTGGCTCCACCTGGTGTTCAGTTACTTACATAGTATGGCTCCACCTGGTGTTCAGTTACTTACATAGTATGGCTCCACCTGGTGTTCAGTTACTTACATAGTATGGCTCCACTTGCCGATCAGTTACTTACATAGTTTGGCTCCACCTGTTGTTTATTTACTTACATAGTATGGCTCCACCTGGTGTTCAGTTGCTTACATAGTATGGCGCCCCCTGGTGATCAGTTACATAGTATGGCTCCACCTGTTGTTTATTTACTTACATAGTATGGCTCCCCCTTATGTTCAGTTACTTACATAGTATGGCTCCACCTGGTGTTCAGTTGCTTACATAGTATGGCGCCCCCTGGTGATCAGTTACATAGTATGGCTCCCCCTTATGTTCATTTACTTACATAGTATGGCTCCACCTGGTGTTCAGTTACTTACATAGTATGGCTCCCCCTGGTATTTAGTTACTTACAAAGTATGGCTCCACCTCGTGTTCAGTTGCTTGCATAGTATAGCTCCACCTGGTTTTTAGATACTTACATAGTATGGCTCCACCTGGTGTTTAGTTACTTACATAGTATGGCTCCACCTGGTGTTCAGTTACTTACATAGTATGGCGCCCCCAGGTGTTAATTTGCTTACATAGTATGGCTCTACCTGGTGTTCAGTTACTTACATAGTATGGCTCCACCTGGTGTCCAGTAACTTACATAGTATGGCTCCCCCTGGTGTTCAGTTACTTACATAGTATGTCTCCACCTGGGGATCATTTACTTATGCAGTATGACTCCACCTGGTGTTTAGTTACTTATACAGTATGGCTCCCCCTGGTGTTTAGTTACTTACATAGTATGGCTCCACCTAGTGTTCATTTACTTACATAGTATGGCGCCCCCTTGTGTTCAATTACTTACATAGATTGGCTCCTCCCGGTTTTCAGTTACTTGCATAGTATGGCTCCACCTGATGATCATATACATACATAGTATGGCTCCCCCTTGTGTTCAGTTACTTACATAGTATAGCTCCACCTAGTGTTTAATTACTTACATCGTATGGCGCCCCATGGTGATCATTTACTTACATAGTATGGCTCCACCTGGTGTTCAGTTACTTACATAGTATGTCTCCCCTTGGTAATCAGTTACTTTTGCCTCCACCTGGTGTTCAGTTACTTACATAGTATCGCTCCCCCTGGTGATCAGTTTCTTACATAGTTTGGCTCCAATTGGTGTATAGTTACTAATATAGTATGTCTCCACCTTGTGTTCAGTTACCTACAGTGTATGATGCCCCCTAGTGTTCAGTTACTTACATAGTATGGCTCCCCCTGGTGTTCAGTTACTTGCATAGTATGGCTCCACCTGGTGTTCAGTTACTTACATAGTATGGCTCCTCCTGGTGTTCAGTTACTTACATAGTATGGCTCCACCTGGTGTTCAGTTACTTACATAGTATAGCTATTCCTGGTGTTTAGTTACTTACATAGTATGGCTCCACCTAGTGTTCAGTTACTTATATAGAATAGCTCCACTTGGTGTTCAGTTACTTACAAAGTATGGCTCCAGCTAGTGTTCAGTTACTTACATAGTATGGCTCCACCTGGTGTTTAGTTTCTTGCATAGTGTGGCTCCACCTGATGTTCAGTTACTTACATAGTATGGCTCCACCTAGTGTTGAGTTACTTACATAGTATGGCTCCCCCTGGTGTTCAGTTACTTACATAGTATGTCTCCACATAGGGATCATTTACTTACGCAGTATGACTCAACCTGGTGTTCAGTTACTTATATAGTATGGCTCCACTTGGTGTTTAGTTACTTACATAGTATGGCTCCACCTGGTGTTTATTTACTTACATAGTATGGCGCCCCCTGGTGTTCAATTACTTACATAGTTTGGCTCCTCCTGGTGTTCAGTTACTTGCATAGTATGGCTCCACCTCGTGTTCAGTTACTTGCATAGTATGGCTCCACCTGGTGTTCAGTTACTTACATAGTATAGCTCCACCTGGTGTTGAGTTACTCACATAGTATGGCGCCCCCTGGTGATCATTTACTTACATAGTATGGCTCCACCTAGTGTTCAGTTATTTACATAGTATGGCTCCCCTTGGTGTTCAGTAACTTACACAGTTTGACTCCACCTGGTGTTCAGTTACTTACATAGTTTGGCTCCAATTGGTGTTTAGTTACTTACCTAGTATGGCTCCCCCTGGTGTTCAGTTACTTACATAGTATGGCTGCACCTGGTGTTCAGTTTCTTAGTGTGGCGCCCCGTAGTGTTCATTTACTTACATAGTATGGCTGCACCTGGTGTTCAGTTACTTACATAGTATCGCTCCACTTGGTGTTCAGTTACTTACATAGTATGGCTTCACCTACTGTTCAGTTACTTACATAGTGTGGCTCCACCTGGTGTTCAGTTACTTACATAGTATAGCGCCATCTGGTGTTCAGTTACTTACATTGTATGGCTCCACCTGGTGTTCAGTTACTGACTTAGTATGGCTCCACCTAGTTTTCAGTGACTTAGTTACTTACATAGTATGGCTTCACCTAGAGTTCAGTTACTTACATAGTGTGGCTCCACCTAGTGTTCAGTTACTTACATAGTATGGCTTCTCCAGGTGTTCAATTACTTACATAGTATGGCTCCACCTTGTGTTCAGTTACTTACATAGTATGAAGCTCCCTAGTGTTCAGTTACTTATATAGTATGGCTGCTCTTAGTGTTTAGTTACTTACATTGTATGGGACCACCTGGTGTTCAGTTACTTACATAGTATGGCTCCATCTGGTGTTCAGTTACTTGCATAGTATGGCTCCACCTGGTGATCAGTTACTTACATAGTATGGCTTTACCTGGTGTTCAGTTACTTACATAGTATGGCTCCCCCTGGTGTTCATTTACTTACATAGTATGGCTCCACATGCTGTTCATTTACTTACATAGTATGACACCCCCTGGTGTTCATTTACTTACATATTTTGGCTCCCTCTGGTGTTCAGTTACACAGTATGGTGCCCCCCTAGTGTTCATTAACACACATAGTATGGCTCCACCTGGTGTTTAGTTACTTACATAGTATGGCTCCATCTGGTGTTCAGTAACTTACACAGTATCGCTCCTCATGGTGTTTAGTTACTTACACAGTATATCTCCAAATGGTGTTAATTTACTTACTTAGTATGGCGCCCCCCTGGTGTTTATTTCCTTACATACTTTGGCTCATCCTGGTGTTCAGTAACTTACATAGAATGGCTCCACCTGGTGTTTAGTTACTTACATAGTATGGCTCCAGCTGGTGTTCAGTTACTTACATTCTATGGCTCCACCAGATGTTTAGTTACATGCATAGTATGGCTCCACCTGGTGGTCAGTTACTTACATAGTATGGCTCTTCCTGGTGTTCAGTTACTGACATAGTTTGGCTCCACTTGGTGTTCAGTTACTTACATTTTATGGGACTACCTGCTGTTAAGTTACTTACATATTATTATGCCTTTCCCTGGTGTTCAGTTACTTACATAGTATGGTTCCACCTGGTGTTCAGTTACTTACATAGTATGGCTCCTCCTGGTGTTCAGTTACTTACATAGTATGGCTCCCCCTGGTGTTCATATACTGACATAGTATCGCTACTCCTGGTGTTCAGTTACTTACATAGTACGGCTCCAGCTGGTGTTCAATTACTTACATTGTTTGGCTCCTCCTGGTGTTTAGTTACTTACATAGTATGGCGCCCACTAGTATTGAGTAACACACATAGTATGGCTCCTCCTGGTGTTCAGTTACTTACATAGTATGGCTCTACCTGGTGTTCAGTTACTTACATAGTATGGCTCTACCTGGTGTTCAGTTACTTACATAGTATCGCTCCTCCTGGTGTTCAGTTACTTACATAGTATCGCTCCTCCTGGTGTTCAGTTACTTAAAAAACAGATTCCAAAAAAGTTGGGACACTATACAAATCGTGAATACAAACTGAATGCAATGATGTGGAGGCGCCAACTTCTAATATTTTATTCAGAATAGAACATAAATCACGGAACAAAAGTTTAAACTGAGAAAATGTACCATTTTAAGGGAAAAATATGTTGAATCAGAATTTCATGGTGTCAACAAATCCCCAAAAAGTTGGGACAAGGCCATTTTCCCCACTGTGTGGCATCTCCCCTTCTTCTTACAACTAGGGATGAGCGAACTCGAACTGTATAGTTCGGGTTCGTACCGAATTTTGGGGTGTCCGTGACACGGACCCGAACCCGGACATTTTCGTAAAAGTCCGGGTTCGGGTTCGGTGTTCGTCGCTTTCTTCGCGCTTTTGTGACGCTTTCTTGGCGCTTTTTGAAAGGCTGCAAAGCAGCCAATCAACAAGCGTCATACTACTTGCCCCAAGAGGCCATCACAGCCATGCCTACTATTGGCATGGCTGTGATTGGCCAGAGCACCATGTGACCCAGCCTCTATTTAAGCTGGAGTCACATAGCGCCGCCCGTCACTCTGCTCTGATTAGCGTAGGGAGAGGTTGCGGCTGCGACAGTAGGGCGAGATTAGGCAGATTAACTCCTCCAAAGGACTTGATTAACTGATCGATCTGCAGCTGTGGATCATTGAGCTGCTGATCCTCAATTGCTCACTGTTTTTAGGCTGCCCAGACCGTTTGTCAGTCACATTTTTCTGGGGTGATCGGCGGCCATTTTGTGTCTTGTGGTGCGCCAGCACAAGCTGCGACCAAGTGCATTTAACCCTCAATGGTGTGGTTGTTTTTTGGCTAAAGCCTACATCAGGGTGAAGCTGTCACACCAAGTGCATTTAACCAGCAATAGTCTGTTCATTTTTTGGCCATATACAAAATCAGGGGCAAGCTGCGCCTGTCACCAAGTGCATTTAACCCTCAATGGTGTGGTTGTTTTTTGGCTAAAGCCTACATCAGGGTGAAGCTGTCACACCAAGTGCATTTAACCAGCAATAGTCTGTTCATTTTTTGGCCATATACTAAATCAGGGGCAAGCTGCGCCTGTCACCAAGTGCATTTAACCCTCAATGGTGTGGTTGTTTTTTGGCTAAAGCCTACATCAGGGTGAAGCTGTCACACCAAGTGCATTTAACCAGCAATAGTCTGTTTATTTTTTGGCCATATCCCAGTCTAATTCTGTCACTAAATCCATACCGGTCACCCAGCGCCTAAATACTAGGCCTCAAATTTATATCCCGCTAAATCTGTCCTTAGTGCTGTAGCTGGGCGAGTTATTTAGTGTCCGTTCAAGCACATTTCTTGTTCTGGGTTGAAGTACAATTCCCAATTTAGCAATTTCATAATTTAGTGGTTTCTGCTATATCAGAGCTATTTGAAATCTATCCCTAAAAGGGTAGATCATATTGAAGGTGCACATTGGGTCATTCAGAATAACTTCACACACACGCTTCTGTGCATTTCCAAGTCTAATTCTGTCACTAAACCCATACCTGTCACCCAGCGCCTAAATACTAGGCCTCAAATTTATATCCCGCTGAATTTGAATACAATACATTGGGCCAAATAATATATTTGTTGTTGTGGTGAACCATAACAATGAGAAAAACATCTAGTAAGGGACGCGGACGTGGACATGGTCGTGGTGGTGTTAGTGGACCCTCTGGTGCTGGGAGAGGACGTGGCCGTTCTGCCACATCCACACGTCCTAGTGTACCAACTACCTCAGGTCCCAGTAGCCGCCAGAATTTACAGCGATATATGGTGGGGCCCAATGCCGTTCTAAGGATGGTAAGGCCTGAGCAGGTACAGGCATTAGTCAATTGGGTGGCCGACAGTGGATCCAGCACGTTCACATTATCTCCCACCCAGTCTTCTGCAGAAAGCGCACAGATGGCGCCTGAAAACCAACCCCATCAGTCTGTCACATCACCCCCATGCATACCAGGGAAACTGTCTCAGCCTCAAGTTATGCAGCAGTCTCTTATGCTGTTTGAAGACTCCGCTGGCAGGGTTTCCCAAGGGCATCCACCTAGCCCTTCCCCAGCGGTGGAAGACATAGAATGCACTGACGCACAACCACTTATGTTTCCTGATGATGAGGACATGGGAATACCACCTCAGCATGTCTCTGATGATGACGAAACACAGGTGCCAACTGCTGCGTCTTTCTGCAGTGTGCAGACTGAACAGGAGGTCAGGGATCAAGACTGGGTGGAAGACGATGCAGGGGACGATGAGGTCCTAGACCCCACATGGAATGAAGGTCGTGCCACTGACTTTCACAGTTCGGAGGAAGAGGCAGTGGTGAGACCGAGCCAACAGCGTAGCAAAAGAGGGAGCAGTGGGCAAAAGCAGAACACCCGCCGCCAAGAGACTCCGCCTGCTACTGACCGCCGCCATCTGGGACCGAGCACCCCAAAGGCAGCTTCAAGGAGTTCCCTGGCATGGCACTTCTTCAAACAATGTGCTGACGACAAGACCCGAGTGGTTTGCACGCTGTGCCATCAGAGCCTGAAGCGAGGCATTAACGTTCTGAACCTGAGCACAACCTGCATGACCAGGCACCTGCATGCAAAGCATGAACTGCAGTGGAGTAAACACCTTAAAACCAAGGAAGTCACTCAGGCTCCCCCTGCTACCTCTTCTGCTGCTGCCGCCTCGGCCTATTCTGCTGCTGCCGCCTCGGCCTCTTCCTCCGCCTCTGGAGGAACGTTGGCACCTGCCGCCCAGCAAACAGGGGATGTACCACCAACACCACCACCACCACCTCCGTCACCAAGCGTCTCAACCATGTCACACGCCAGCGTTCAGCTCTCCATCTCACAAACATTTGATAGAAAGCGTAAATTCCCACCTAGCCACCCTCGATCCCTGGCCCTGAATGCCAGCATTTCTAAACTACTGGCCTATGAAATGCTGTCATTTAGGCTGGTGGACACAGACAGCTTCAAACAGCTCATGTCGCTTGCTGTCCCACAGTATGTTGTTCCCAGCCGCCACTACTTCTCCAAGAGAGCCGTGCCTTCCCTGCACAACCAAGTATCCGATAAAATCAAGTGTGCACTGCGCAACGCCATCTGTGGCAAGGTCCACCTAACCACAGATACGTGGACCAGTAAGCACGGCCAGGGACGCTATATCTCCCTAACTGCACACTGGGTAAATGTAGTGGCAGCTGGGCCCCAGGCGGAGAGCTGTTTGGCGCACGTCCTTCCGCCGCCAAGGATCGCAGGGCAACATTCTTTGCCTCCTGTTGCCACCTCCTCCTTCTCGGCTTCCTCCTCCTCTTCTTCCACCTGCTCATCCAGTCAGCCACACACCTTCACCACCAACTTCAGCACAGCCCGGGGTAAACGTCAGCAGGCCATTCTGAAACTCATATGTTTGGGGGACAGGCCCCACACCGCACAGGAGTTGTGGCGGGGTATAGAACAACAGACCGACGAGTGGTTGCTGCCGGTGAGCCTCAAGCCCGGCCTGGTGGTGTGTGATAATGGGCGAAATCTCGTTGCAGCTCTGGGACTAGCCGGTTTGACGCACATCCCTTGCTTGGCGCATGTGCTGAATTTGGTGGTGCAGAAGTTCATTCACAACTACCCCGACATGTCAGAGCTGCTGCATAAAGTGCGGGCCGTCTGTTCGCGCTTCCGGCGTTCACATCCTGCTGCTGCTCGCCTGTCTGCGCTACAGCGTAACTTCGGCCTTCCCGCTCACCGCCTCATATGCGACGTGCCCACCAGGTGGAACTCCACCTTGCACATGCTGGACAGACTGTGCGAGCAGCAGCAGGCCATAGTGGAGTTTCAGCTGCAGCACGCACGGGTCAGTCGCACTGCGGATCAGCACCACTTCACCACCAATGACTGGGCCTCCATGCGAGACCTGTGTGCCCTGTTGCGCTGTTTCGAGTACTCCACCAACATGGCCAGTGGCGATGACGCCGTTATCAGCGTTACAATACCACTTCTATGTCTCCTTGAGAAAACACTTAGGGCGATGATGGAAGAGGAGGTGGCCCAGGAGGAGGAGGAGGAGGAGGAGGAAGAGGGGTCATTTTTAGCACTTTCAGGCCAGTCTCTTCGAAGTGACTCAGAGGGAGGTTTTTGGCAACAGCAGAGGCCAGGTACAAATGTGGCCAGCCAGGGCCCACTACTGGAGGACGAGGAGGACGAGGATGAGGAGGAGGTGGAGGAGGATGAGGATGAAGCATGGTCACAGCGGGGTGGCACCCAACGCAGCTCGGGTCCATCACTGGTGCGTGGCTGGGGGGAAAGGCAGGACGATGACGATACGCCTCCCACAGAGGACAGCTTGTCCTTATCCCTGGGCAGCCTGGCACACATGAGCGACTACATGCTGCAGTGCCTGCGCAACGACAGCAGAGTTGCCCACATTTTAACCTGTGCGGACTACTGGGTTGCCACCCTGCTGGATCCACGCTACAAAGACAATGTGCCCACCTTACTTCCTGCACTGGAGCGTGATAGGAAGATGCGCGAGTACAAGCGCACGTTGGTAGACGCGCTACTGAGAGCATTCCCAAATGTCACAGGGGAACAAGTGGAAGCCCAAGGCCAAGGCAGAGGAGGAGCAAGAGGTCGCCAAGGCAGCTGTGTCACGGCCAGCTCCTCTGAGGGCAGGGTTAGCATGGCAGAGATGTGGAAAACTTTTGTCAACACGCCACAGCTAACTGCACCACCACCTGATACGCAACGTGTTAGCAGGAGGCAACATTTCACTAACATGGTGGAACAGTACGTGTGCACACCCCTCCACGTACTGACTGATGGTTCGGCCCCATTCAACTTCTGGGTCTCTAAATTGTCCACGTGGCCAGAGCTAGCCTTTTATGCCTTGGAGGTGCTGGCCTGCCCGGCAGCCAGCGTTTTGTCTGAACGTGTATTCAGCACGGCAGGGGGCGTCATTACAGACAAACGCAGCCGCCTGTCTACAGCCAATGTGGACAAGCTGACGTTCATAAAAATGAACCAGGCATGGATCCCACAGGACCTGTCCGTCCCTTGTCCAGATTAGACATTAACTACCTCCCCATAACCATATATTATTGGACTCCAGGGCACTTCCTCATTCAATCCTATTTTTATTTTCATTTTACCATTATATTGCGAGGCTACCCAAAGTTGAATGAACCTCTCTGCTCTGCCTGTGTGCTAGGCCTAAATATATGCCAATGGACTGTTGCAGTGGTGGCTGACATGAAGCCTGATTCTCTGCTATGACATGCAGACTAATTCTCTGCTGACATGAAGCCAGATTGTCTGTTACGGGACCTCTCTCCTCTGCCTGGGTGCTGGGCCTAAATATATGCCAATGGACTGTTGCAGTGGTGGGTGACGTGAAGCCTCATTCTCTGCTATGACATGCAGACTGATTCTCTGCTGTCATGAAGCCAGATTGTCTGTTACGGGACCTCTCTGCTCTGCCTGTGTGCTAGGCCTAAATATATGCCAATGGACTGTTGCAGTGGTGGCTGACGTGAAGCCTCATTCTCTGCTATGACATGCAGACTGATTCTCTGCTGACATGAAGCCAGATTCTCTGTTACGGGACCTCTCTCCTCTGCCTGTGTGTGTGCTGGGCCTAAATATATGCCAATGGACTGTTGCAGTGGTGGGTGACGTGAAGCCTCATTCTCTGCTATGACATGCAGACTGATTCTCTGCTGACATGAAGCCAGATTCTCTGTTACGGGACCTCTCTCCTCTGCCTGTGTGTGTGCTGGGCCTAAATATATGCCAATGGACTGTTGCAGTGGTGGCTGACGTGAAGCCTCATTCTCTGCTATGACATGCAGACTGATTCTCTGCTGACATGAAGCCAGATTCTCTGTTACGGGACCTCTCTCCTCTGCCTGTGTGTGTGCTGGGCCTAAATATATGCCAATGGACTGTTGCAGTGGTGGCTGACGTGAAGCCTCATTCTCTGCTATGACATGCAGACTGATTCTCTGCTGACATGAAGCCAGATTCTCTGTTACGGGACCTCTCTCCTCTGCCTGTGTGTGTGCTGGGCCTAAATATATGCCAATGGACTGTTGCAGTGGTGGCTGACGTGAAGCCTCATTCTCTGCTATGACATGCAGACTGATTCTCTGCTGACATGAAGCCAGATTCTCTGTTACGGGACCTCTCTCCTCTGCCTGTGTGTGTGCTGGGCCTAAATATATGCCAATGGACTGTTGCAGTGGTGGCTGACGTGAAGCCTCATTCTCTGCTATGACATGCAGACTAATTCTCTGCTGACATGAAGACAGATTCTCTGTTACGGGACCTCTCTCCTCTGCCTGGGTGCCGGGGCCTAAATATCTGAGAATGGACTGTTCCAGTGGTGGGTGACGGGAAGCCAGATTCTCTGCTATGGAACCTCTCTCCAATTGATTTTGGTTAATTTTTATTTATTTAATTTTTATTTTAATTCATTTCCCTATCCACATTTGTTTGCAGGGGATTTACCTACATGTTGCTGCCTTTTGCAGCCCTCTAGCTCTTTCCTGGGCTGTTTTACAGCCTTTTTAGTGCCGAAAAGTTCGGGTCCCCATTGACTTCAATGGGGTTCGGGTTCGGGACGAAGTTCGGATCGGGTTCGGATCCCGAACCCGAACATTTCCGGGATGTTCGGCCGAACTTCTCGAACCCGAACATCCAGGTGTTCGCTCAACTCTACTTACAACACTCAACAGACGTCTGGGGACCGAGGAGACCAGTTTCTCCAGTTTAGAAATAGGACTGCTCTCCCATTCTTGTCTAATACAGGCCTCTAACTGTTCCATCGTCTTGGGCCTTCTTTGTTGCACCTTCCTCTTTAAGATGCGCCAAATGTTCTCTATAGGTGACAGATATGGACTGCAGACCGGCCATTTCAGTACCAGGATCCTTCTCCTACGCAGCCATGATGTTGTGATTGATGCAGAATGTGGTCTGGCATTATCTTGTTGAAAAATGCAGGGTCTTCCCTGAAAGAGATGACGTCTGGATGGGAGCAGATGTTGTTCTAGAACCTGAATATATGTTTCTGCATTGATGGTGCCTTTCCAGACATGCAAGCTGCCCATGCCACACACACTCATGCCACCCCATACCATCAGAGATGCAGGCTTCTGAACTGAGCGTTGATAACAACTTGGGTTGTCCTTGTCCTCTTTGGTCCGGATGACATGGCGTCCCAGATTTCCAAAAAGAACTTCGAATCGTGACTCGTCTGACCACAGAACAGTCTTCCATTTTGCCACACTCCATTGTAAATGATCCCTGGCCCAGTGAAAACGCCTGAGCTTGTGGATCTTGCTTAGAAATGGCTTCTTCTTTGCACTGTAGAGTTTCAGCTGGCAGCGGCGGATGGCGTGGTGGATTGTGTTCACTGACAATGGTTTCTGGAAGTATTCCTGAGCCCATTCTGGGATTTCCTTTACAGTAGCATTCCTGTTTGTGGTGCAGTGTCGTTTAAGGGCCCGGAGATCACGGGCATCCAGTATGGTTTTACCGCCTTGACCCTTACGCACAGAGATTGTTCCAGATTCTCTGAATCTTCGGATGATGTTATGCACAGTTGATGATGATAGATGCAAAGTCTTTGCAATGTTTCGCTGGGTAACACCTTTCTGATATTGCTCCACTATCTTTCTGCGCAACATTGTGGGAATTGGTGATCCTCTACCCATCTTGGTTTCTGAGAGACACTGCCGCTGTGAGAAGCTCTTTTTATACCCAATCATGTCGCCAATTGACCTAATTAGTGTTAATTGGTCTTCCAGCTCTTCGTTATGCTCAAATTTACTTTTTCCAGCCTCTTATTGCTTCTTGTCGCAACTTTTTGGGGATTTGTTGACACCGTGAAATTTTGAATCAACGTATTTTTCCTTTAAAATGATACATTTACTCGGATTAAACGTTTGATCTGTCATCTACGTTCTATTACACATAACATACTGACATTTGCCATCTCCACATCATCGCATTCAGTTTTTATTCACAATTTGTTTAGTGTCCCAACTTTTTGGGAATCCGGTTTGTACATAGTATGGCACCCCCTGGTGTATATTTACTTACGTAGTTTGGCTCCTCCTGGTGTTCAGTTACTTACATAGTATGGCTCCACCTGTTGTTCAGTTACTCACATAGTATGGCTCCACCTGTTGTTCAGTTACTTACATAGTATGGCTCCACCTGGTGTTCAGTTACTTACATGGTATGGCTCCACCTGTTGTTCACTTACATTATATGGGACTACCTAGTGTTCAGTTACTTACATAGTATGGCTCCACCTGGTGTTCATTTACTTACATAGTATGACGCCCCCTACTGTTTAGTAACTTACATAGTATGGCGCCCCCTGGTGTATATTTACTTACATAGTTTGGCTCCTCCTGGTGTTCAGTAACTTGCATAGTATGGCTCGACCTGGTGTTCAGTTACTTACATAGTATAGCTCTTCCTGGTGTTCAGTTACTTTCATTGTATGGCTCCACCTGTTGTTCAGTTACTTACATAGTATGGCTCCACCTGGTGTTCAGTTACTTACATAGTATGGCTCAACCTGTTGTTCAGTTACTTACATAGTATGGCTCCACCTGGTGTTCAGTTACTTACATAGTATGGCTCCACCTGTTGTTCAGTTACTTACATAGTATGGCTCCACCTGGTGTTCAGTTACTTACATGGTATGGCTCCACCTGTTGTTCACTTACATTATATGGGACTACCTGGTGTTTAGTTACTTACATAGTGTGGCTCCACCTGGTGTTCATTTACTTACATAGTATGACGCCCCCTACTGTTTAGTAACTTACATAGTATGGCTCCACCTGGTGTTCATTTACTTACATATTATGGCGGCCCCTGGTGTTCATTTACTTACACAGTATGGCTCCTCCTGGTGTTCAGTTACTTACATAGTATGGCTCCTCCTGGTGTTCAGTTACTTACATAGTATGGCTCCACCTGGTGTTCAGTTACATACATAGTACGGCTCCACCTGGTGTTCAGTTACTCACATAGTATGGCTCCACCTGGTGTTTAGTAACTTACATAGTATGGCTCCACCTGGTGTTCATTTACTTACATATTATGGCGGCCCCTGGTGTTCATTTACTTACATATTATGGCGGCCCCTGGTGTTCATTTACTTACACAGTTTGGCTCCTCCTGGTGTTCAATTGCTTGCATAGTATGGCTCCACCTGATGCTCATTTACTTACATAGTATTGCTCCATCTGGTGTTCAGTTACTTACTTAGTATCGCTCCCCTTGGTGATCAGTTGCTTACATAGTATGGCTCCACTCTGTGTTCAGTTACTTACATAATATGGCTCCAACTGTTCAGTTACATTATATGGGTCTACCTGGTGTTCATTTACTTACATAGTATCGCTCCCCCTGGTGATCAGTTACTTACATAGTATGGCTCCACCTGTTGTTCAGTTACTTACATAGTATGGCTCCACCTGGTCTTCATTTACTTACACAGTATGACTCCACCTGGTGTTTATTTACCTACATATTATGGCTCCAACTAGTGTTCAGTTACTTACATAATATGGCACCCCTGGTGTTCAGTTACTTACATAGTATCGCTCTCCCTGGTGAACAGTTACTTACATAGTATTGCTCCAACTGGTCTTCGGTTACTTATATAGTATGGCTCCACCTGGGCTTTAGTTACCTACATAGTATGACGCTCCCTAGTGTTCAGTTACTTACAAAGTTTGGCTCCCCCTGGTGTTCAGTTACTTGCATAGTATGGCTCCTCCTGGTGTTCAGTTACTTACATAGTATGGCTCCTCCTGGTGTTCAGTTACTTACATAGTATGGCTCCACCTGGTGTTCAGTTACATACATAGTATGGCTCCACCTGGTGTTCAGTTACTTACATAGTATGGCTCCACCTGGTGTTCAGTTATTTACATAGTATGGCGCCCCCTATTGTTCATTTACTTTAATGGTATGGCTCCCTCTAGTGGTCGAGGATGTTCAGTCACTCTGCTTTTAGCTGAGTCTCTCCATAGTGATCATCTGTCCACTAGGAATAAAGCCTCATTCACACTTTAATGTTTCACTTTTGTGTTCTCCACGGACAGCAGACGTACCCATTAATTTTAATCTGTTTTTTACCACGGTCCGTAGAAGCACGCCCTATTTTCTCCTTGTTCACGGATCCATCACGCCCATTATTGTCTATGATTTCGTTAGCATCACGGATGCCATCCGTATTTCATAGATCATTAGGAAGAGATTCTTTTAAACTTATTTTCTAGCTGTACAGCGTCAATGAAACACGGATGACACATCGAAAGCAAAAAACGGACACACATTCCACAAATGGATCCATCACGGACATCTTTACAGAGGCATCACTGACCTTCTTTAACGGATTTAAGCACGGACGTGTGAATGAGGCTCAACACGGTCAAGAGAATCCTCTGCAGCAGGATGGCAGTATAGCAGAGAAGACTCTGTCTGGTGGGAAATAAGAATCGGGCAAAAAAAGAAACAGAAGAACTTCATTTTTCATGAATCATATAATTTTTCAAAACAATTTGGCAAAAAACCCTGCGATTCTAGGGAGACTCGTTCACATTGCGGCTGGCTATTGGCTGCCCCCTCGTCTTGGATGTTTTTATCCGCGTGACACAGAGATGCATCGGTGGCAGACATCAGAAGCAGTGCGGGTTCTAGGGAGCTGGGTATGTATAACTAGTATGAGGGGCCGGGGCATTTTGGGGGTTATTATAGGGTTAGATAACCCCTTCAACTTTTGGGGATCTGATCCCCTCTACAATGCATTTCTATACATCTGTATTGTAATCCATTGTCTGTCAGTGTATTACACAGTGTAATACAGTGGGCTGGGTCTCACAGGCTTACACTTATATGTAAAGGGTAGTAGTACTAGTGGTGGTAGTAGTAGCAGTAGTAGTGGTAGTAGTAATAATGCAGTGTGGATGTGGAAAGGGTACAGTAATAAGAGGTACGTTGCCACAATAGTAGCAGCAGCTGAAGCAACACAGCATGGAAGCTACAATGCTGTCTATGGGTAGAAGTAGTAATAGTAGGAGTGGTGACTGTGTGGCATCAATGGCAGTAGGGGAATAGCAGCTATGGTGACAGCAGCAGCCATACTGTACAGAACATGATGGTAGGCAGACAGACAGCAGCAGTGGCAAGATCCAGCCAGAGGAATGTAATAATTCACCCAGATCCAGACCAAAAAAGTGACGTTTTGGACACTAGCAAAGGACAATTTGGTCAGTTTGGGTGTCACTAGCCCCCCGCGGTGCTAAGAACCCTCGCCGAGATGACACTGGAGGCTGGGAAAGAAAGAAGAAAGCGGTCATGCTGTGCCAGTTCTGGCCACTTTTCCAGTCTGCCTGCCTAGAAATCCATGAGGTCAGGGAACAGGGTATGCTCCAGAGGCCGGTCATAGTTTAGAAGAACCTAAACCTGGGTGTTGAGGTGGGAGCTGTCGGCTTGCTGATTGGCCTCAGCTGGGAGCAGGACATGGAGAAACTGCTCCATCATGTTGAGGAGACTGAAATGGCTGCTGTTGTGGCTTCTGGGGGAATGGTAAAAAAGTCCAGAGTGTCAGTGTCTGCAGTAACCAGGGTGCTTCTTTACTGGAGGAATTCAGGAGCAAAACAGTACAGGCGAGGCGTAGGGCTGGCTTCTCCCTGAGACAAGGCATTGAGATGGCTTCTCCAGTCTCCTCCTGGGCAGAAGAAGGGTTCGATGCTGAGCAAAGGCATCAGCTAGCTGTCCCTCCCTCCCTCCCTCCTCTCTCTCTCTCTCTCTCTCTCTCTGAAGGCTGGTACCCTGGTCCAAGGCTGGTGAGCCAGGGTCTGTGGCAGAGTATCCCCATCTCAGCGTCTTCTCATGGTCACTCAGTAGTCTGGCAGTCTACTCTTCCAAGCACTGTTCCCTAAGTGCAGCACACTAGGGGCTCTGACTAGAACCTTCTAGTGGGAGGGGTGGAGTGGAGAAGCTCAGCACAGACAGATACACTGTAACACTTTCCGTCTGTCATAGACTTACATTACAGCTTCAATGAAACTCAATGGCAATGACACCGCAGATTTTCCAGACAAAAACAAGTTTCCAGACATAAAAACAGAGCTAAACCAGACAGTCCCAAGGTCAGTTTGTCTGGTTTTGGTGGTAAACAAGTCTGGCCTTTTCCCTCCAAAATATGGTCTTCTTTAAACTCTATGGCAGCTATGGAAAATGACCAGCTTCTCATTCAAAGTCCTAACAGTCTCTCAGTGCTCATTAACCCTTTCTACAGAGCCTTGCAAATACAGTGATGATGAACAGGATATATATCACAACATATATATAAAATGCAGTTACACAGTATTAAACAGTGCAAGTCAACCTTTTCAAGTGAAATAAAGTAAGAAGTTTATAACTATGCATAGGGGAAATAGGCAAATGTCCACAAATGTCCAAACATGAAAGTACTCCCTACTCCAGAGCACTTTCCCCCAACAGCTAAAAGGGGTGGCAACAAGATGCGTCAGCTGTTCTTCTGCCGTCGTCCCCTGCTACATGAGCATCAGCAACTGTTCTAAGATAAATATGAGAGGCATGACATTGTTGATGCTGCAGTTGTCCCCTGCCGAAAAACTTTCTGGCCTATTCGAAAGGCTTCAGCACCTGACAGGAGTCTCAGTTGAGCTGCCACTGTCTGACCTCGTATGAACACATGCTCCTTCCTGCTGAGGCGTCTGGTGCATGACAAAATCATTCACAACTTTCCACTGATCGAACAGATGCTTGAGCATGTGCAATGTCAAATTCCAGCAAGTTGGCGCGTCCATCATGGCGTGAGATGTGCCGCAAGGTGAGAATCGCAGGGAGTGGCCCACATTGTTCATCTAAAGGCAGCAGACTCCACTAAATGGTACGGCAGCGACTGGAACTTGGCTGGGTGTCAGGGGATTGCTAGGCATGTAAATTTGTTTCCTGGCCCCACATTCTGTAATCAATGGCTGACGATGAACCGGAGAAGGAGTCTGAGCTGGACAGGCAGAAAGTGATGACGACTATGTGAAAGACACCATACTACCCGTGGATGCTGCCTATCTGGCACAAAGGAGACTGGGAGAAGGAGTAAAGTCTTGTTGTGCTAGCACCCACCTCTGTTTTCCCACTGGATCAGTGATCATGTGGTTCAATAGTGCTGTGGTGCCTATGTTTGTGTTTGAAGGCCCACGGCTTATTTTCATCCTGCAGATCTTGCACAGTGCAATGCTTCTGTCAGAAAGGTGGAGAAACACTTGTACACTACGTAGAGAGCTACCGGAAGCTGAGCTTAGCTTAGATCTGGCACATTTTGAGTCTGTGCCCAGAGTATCAGCAGCATCACCAGTTCCTGAGCTGACCACAATAGAAGCAGATCTGACCCTGGCAGTTCTTTGGGAGGTTCTGGCCATATGTGTTCTCTGCTCTTTATTGCTGCTAGTGTTGATCGAGCATGCATGTTAGTCAGGAAGAGCTGTGCTGAAGAAGGGAAAGATGCAGGGAGGGAAATATATATTTTTTTAAAGGACTATTGTGTGTGGCAGCAATATATATTTTTAGCCCAACCTGCGCTAAATTGCTAAAACTTTACAGACCCAAAAGCGAAGTCTTGCCTGTTGGTACTCTGGCACACATGGCTGATTTTATGTTAGGCTGCCTTTCCCGTGACCCATTGGACAACACCGATTACTGGTTGTTCACCCTTCTCGACCCCCGCTACAAAGAGAACTTCTCATCTCTCATTCCTGTGGTGGAGAGAAAGAGCAAAATGCTGCAATACCAGAAGGTTCTTGTGGAAAAATTGCTCCAAAAATTTCCAGCTGACAACGCTGGCGGCAGAGTACTTATTTCCTTGGGCAACCGAGGAGGGGAGACGAGGGGAACACACAGCAGTTCCAACACAGGCAGGGCAACACTCTCCAAGGCCTGGGACAGTTTCATGACACCGGACAAGCACCCTCACCCTGATGCGCGGCTTAGTGTCACAAGGAGGGAAACATTTTGGAAGATGGTGAAGGAGCGCGTAGCAGACCGTGTCAGCGTCCTCAATGATCCCTCAGTTTCTTACAACTACTAGGTGTCCAAGCTGGACACGTGGCACGAACGTGCTTTGTCAGAGCGGGTATTTAGTGCTGCTGGGGGCATAATAACTGATAAGCGCATCCGCCTGTCAACTGGCAATACTGACAGGTTGACTCTTATCAAAATGAACAAGGCCTGGATTGCCCCTGACTTCTCTACTCCACCAGAGGAATGCTGATGAACATAAAAGCACTTTAAATGTGTTTTTTTTTATAATGTACTGAATACACTGTATTCCCATGCACCCCTTCCACCACAAAAAAGGGTATATGTTTCAATCTTCCTTTTTTCGCCATCTTCCTCCTCCTCTTCCATCATATCAACATGCTTATTAGGGTCAGCTCCCCAGGAGGCCCTCACCTATAATCTTTTAGAGGGTCAGCTCACCTGCAGGCCCTCGCATATAATGTTTTAGAGGGTCAGCTCACCAGCAGGCTCTCACCTACAATTCTTTAGAGGGTCAGCTCACCTGCAGGCCCTCGCATATAATGTTTTAGAGGGTCAGCTCCCCAGGAGGCCCTCACCTATAATCTTTTAGAGGGTCAGCTCACCTGCAGGCCCTCGCATATAATGTTTTAGAGGGTCAGCTCACCAGCAGGCTCTCACCTACAATTCTTTAGAGGGTCAGCTCACCTGCAGGCCCTCGCATATAATGTTTTAGAGGGTCAGCTCCCCAGGAGGCCCTCACCTACAATCTTTTAGAGGGTCAGCTCACCTGCATGCCCTCGCATATAATGTTTTAGAGGGTCAGCTCACCAGCAGGCTCTCACCTTCAATTTTTTAGAGGGTCAGCTCACCTGCAGGCCCTCGCATTTAATGTTTTAGCGGGTCAGCTCACCAGTAGGCCCTCACATACAATCTTTTAGAAGGTCAGCTCACTGCAGGCCCTCGCATATAATGTTTTAGAGGGTCAGCTCACCTGCAGGCCCTTGCATATAATGTTTTTGAGGATAAGCTCACCTGCAGGCCCTCAACCATAATTTTTTACAGGGTCAGCTCACCAGCAGGCCCTCAACCATAATTATTTTGATGCTCAGATCAGCAGCAGGCACTCGGCCCTAATGATTTAGAGAGTCAGCTCTGCAGCAGATCCTCACCCCTAAAGTTTTAGATGGTCAGCTCAGCAGCAGACCCTAGCCTGTAATGTTTTAGAGGGTCACCAGCAGGCCCTCAACCATAATGTTTTTGAGGGTCACCAGCAGGCCATCAATCATAAATTTTCAAGGGTGTATGATGCCCTCCTTTATGTGTAATAAAGGGTATATTGGAGTGCCGGTTCCTTGTAATTTTTGAAAGCCCTGTCACTTAGTACATAGGCTTTATGAGTTTAGGAGTCCCACTACCTGAACAATTGTACCACAATGTTAATGAGGCCCTCCTTTATGTGATATACAGGTTGCATCAGAGTGCCTCTTCCTTGTAATCTTTCCATAATTTTTATCTTCAGTTTTGTGCGTATTAGTGTTAGTCTGTAAAAGTGGCGTACTCCTAAGACAACATCGTTCCCAGCAGCGACCTGGGAGTCCAAGATGCATCCAGACATTCTTCCCATGCTGTTCCCGAACCATTTCAGTGGTGGTACCATAAATTTTTGACCTTTTCCTATGAACCAGACACCCTCTCATCTCCAGAGCAGGGGGCGCCTGGTTTAATGCTCGGGTTCTCCCATTGACTTGCATTGTGCTCAGGTGCTCGGTAGAGCACCCGAGCATCCCGAGGTGTTCGGCCCGAGCACTTTGGTGCTCGATTAACACTATTTGCTGCCACTGCTACCTTGGGTTGGGCGATATACCGCTGTTTCCTCATTACCGCAGTATTTTGTGAGGTCATAGAAGCGGTCATGAGCGCTGACCGTTTCAAAATCTGCGTCTGCGGAACCTGAAGAGTTAATTGCGCGGATCACAGCGTCCTGTCAGAGGTCAGGGGCCGGTAATGTTCTTCAGTCTCTGCATTGGTGGCAGTGGGCAGTCCGCCCCCTCCCTCCCCAGTATTAATCATTGGTGGCAGTGGCCACAGGGTCCCCCTCCCCCTCTCCCCCGCCATCATTGGTGGCAGTGGGCAGTTCCGATCAGAGTCCCAGCAGTGTAATGCTGGTGCTCCGATCGGTTACCATGGCAGCCAGGACGCTACTGAAGCCCTGGCTGCCATGGTATGTTAGTGAGCAGCATTATACTCACGTGCGCCGTTGCCGCCCCGGGCGCTCCTTCTTCTCATAGGTCTGTGCGCATAGGTCTAGGAGCGCCCGGCGGCCACGGCGCACGTGAGTATAATGCTGCTCACTAACATACCATGGCAGCCAGGGCTTCAGTAGCGTCCTGGCTGCCATGGTAACCGATCGGAGTCCTCTTGCAGGCTGCAGCAGGTTTTTGGACAGAATCTCCCTGTGTTTGGGTCATTATTTCTCCCTCCGTCTTTAGAAACCTTCCTGGAACTGGAGCAGAAAAGATAATCCCCCCCCCGCCAACGTCCCCAGACAGAGGGGATGGCGGTGCCTGGTGACATCATATCATATCTTTTGGTGATATAGTGCGTGTGCAGCATGTTTCTCTCACTGAGTGAGACCCAAGAGTTTTTGAAGTAGTTTAGTTTTCAAGAGAATCTGACAAAAAAAAAAAACAGACACCGGGAGTTATATGTACAGAACTGTGAATGATGAACGCCCTCACTAACAGCGGTGTGCCCCACGTCACCCGCAGAGGCTCACACACCCTCACTGGTGCCCTCGGCACATGGTCACTCCGACCACATCAAAATCCTGTGCCTGCTATCAACTCTCCTAAATCTCTCTAATTTCAGGTGAAAAATGGGGAAGCAATCCGATTATTCCTGTACTACAACACCCATCATCATCAGCCTGATAATACTGAGCACAGTCATACAGGTAAAATAACAACAAATATCTCTGTACATACAAGGCAGTATTATAGTAGTTATATTCTTGTACATAGGAGCAGTATTATAGCAGTTATATTCTTGTACATAGGAGCAGTATTATAGTAGTTATATTCTTGTACATAGGAGCAGTATTATAGTAGTTATATTCTTGTACATAGGAGCAGTATTATAGTAGTTATATTCTTGTACATAGGAGCAGTATTATAGTAGTTATATTCTTGTATATAGAAGCAGTATTATAGTAGATATATTCTTGTACACAGGAGCAGTAATATAGTAGTTATATTCTTGTACATAGGAGCAGTATTATAGTAGTTATATTCTTGTATATAGGAGCAGTATTATAGTAGTTATATTCTTGTACATAGGAGCAGTATTATAGTAGTTATATTCTTGTACATAGGAGCAGTATTATAGTAGTTATATTCTTGTACATAGGAGCAGTAATATAGTAGTTATATTCTTGTACATAGGAGCAGTAATATAGTAGTTATATTCTTGTACATAGGAGCAGTATTATAGTAGTTATATTCTTGTATATAGAAGCAGTATTATAGTAGATATATTCTTGTACACAGGAGCAGTAATATAGTAGTTATATTCTTGTACATAGGAGCAGTATTATAGTAGTTATATTCTTGTACATAGGAGACAGTATTATAGTAGTTATATTCTTGTACATAGGAGCAGTATTATAGTAGTTATATTCTTGTACATAGGAGGCAGTATTATAGTAGTTATATTCTTGTAGATAGGAGCAGTATTATAGTAGTTATATTCTTGTACATAGGAGGCAGTATTATAGTAGTTCTATTCTTGTACATAGGAGCAGTATTATAGTAGTTCTATTCTTGTACATAGGAGCAGTATTATAGTAGTTATATTCTTGTACATAGGAGCAGTATTATAGTAGTTATATTCTTGTACATAGGAGCAGTATTATAGTAGTTATATTCTTGTACATATGGGCAGTATTATAGTAGTTATATCCTTGTACATAGGAGCAGTATTATAGTAGTTATATTCTTGTACATAGGAGCAGTATTATAGTAGTTATATCCTTGTACATAGGAGCAGTATTATAGTAGTTATATTCTTGTATATAGAGGGCAGTATTATAGTAGTTATATTATTGTACATAGAGGGCAGTATTATAGTAGTTATATTCTTATACATAGGAGCAGTATTATAGTAGTTATATTCTTGTACATAGGAGCAGTATTATAGTAGTTATATTCTTGTATATAGAGGGCAGTATTATAGTAGTTATATTCTTGTACATAGAGGGCAGTATTATAGTAGTTATATTCTTGTATATAGAGGGCAGTATTATAGTAGTTATATTCTTGTACATAGGAGCAGTATTATAGTAGTTATATTCTTGTATATAGAGGGCAGTATTATAGTAGTTATATTCTTGTACATAGAGGGCAGTATTATAGTAGTTATATTCTTGTACATAGGAGCAGTATTATAGTAGTTATATTCTTGTACATAGGAGCAGTATTATAGTAGTTATATCCTTGTACATAGGAGCAGTATTATAGTAGTTATATTCTTATACATAGGAGCAGTATTATAGTAGTTATATTCTTGTATATAGAGGGCAGTATTATAGTAGTTATATTCTTGTATATAGGAGCAGTATTATAGTAGTTATATTCTTGTACATAGGAGCAGTATTATAGTAGTTATATTCTTGTACATAGGAGGCAGTATTATAGTAGTTATATTCCTGTACATAGGAGGCAGTATTATAGTAGTTATATTCTTGTACATAGAGGGCAGTATTATAGTAGTTATATTCTTGTACATAGAGGGCAGTATTATAGTAGTTATATTCTTTGTCAAATTTCTTTTTATTGAGAAAGGCACAAAGTTATGTAAAAGAACATACATCTCATGTACCAGACGCAGCTGGGTTTAAGCTTAATCAGCATACACGATACATCTCAGTGATGGCATACATAACTCCGAACAGTAATAACCTGTGCAAACAGATATCTGGTGGTGGGGGAATCGACAAGACAAGGGGAAGATGGGACAGGGGGAGGGGAGGATAGGGTCAGGTAGATGTCAACCATATAGCTTGCAATTTGTCTTATCAAAGCCTAGAACTTGCAATATTGTTTCCAGGGGGACCAAATTTTAACAAACGTCGCTCTAGAGTGATTCTCCCAGTGGGCCAGCTCTTCAAACCGGTATAGTTGGTCAATTTTCTCGGTCCACATCACGTGTGAGAGAGCCGCATCATTCTTCCAGAGGAGAGGAACCAGTAAACGGGCCGCTGTTATAAGCATGGTGGGTAGATTAGACTTCGAAGGGGTAAGCGTACTATTAGGGCACCAAAGTAATAGGAGCTTTGCATCTAGCCTGACCTGGGTATTACAGATCTTATTTATAGCTGCCACCACTTCTACCCAGAAAGGCTGGATTTTCTCGCAACCCCACCAAATGTGAGATAAAGAACCGGGACCTCCCCCACACCTCCAGCAACTGTCTGGGATAGCGGGATTAAGCTTATGGAGGAATTCTGGCGTTTTGTACCATCTTGTAAGTAATTTATACGAGTTAGCTTGAATCTTAATGCAGCGGTTGAATCCGTGCGAGTGTGTGAGGATAAACGCTTTTTCAGGTTCCGATAATGTTATGGACAATTCTTTTTCCCAGGCTGCTAGGAACCACAGATCTGGAGGCGTGGAGGAGAGCAGCTCCTTATAAAATGTGGAGAGAGGTTTCTTTGGGCGAGTGGTGATAGAGAGTTTGCCTTCTAACCATGAGGGATCCATAGTAGGCCTAGGGAGCGTTGCTAAGCACGCCAAATCCTTTTTAAAAGCCATAGCCGCTCGGAATTGCGTCTATTTTGCTCCAATCTAAAGCACCCGACACTGACGTGATGTCTTGTAGTTTGAGGCCGGACAACAGTGCCCAGATTCCTGATGCCCCAGAGGTGGTAGGATGCACATAAGCCTGCAGCAGTTGCAGGGGAAGGTTCAAACTAGGAAATTGGAGGGTAGAAGAGCTATATAGTTTGGACCACTCTGTTAATAAGCCCTTCCATAAGGGCGATGCAAACTTATTGTTGGCGGTGCATTTGCGTAAGCCCCAAAAAACCAGCTTATCGTTGTATGAAAGCATATCGCACTCCAGTCGGGAGACAAGGCCGGGGGGACGCCAAGATAGGAGGCTCAAGGCTCTATTTAGCATTGACGCTCTATAATAGAGGTACATGTCAGGTAGGCCGAAGCCTCCCAACCTTCTCTCCCGAGTGAGAATGGCATACGCCAGTCTAGGGGACTTGCCTGACCACACGAATGCTGAGAAGACTCTGCGGACCTCCACAAAGAAGGAATGGGGTAGCCAGATAGGGAGTGTTTGGATGAGATAGAGCAGTCTGGGGACAATAAAAGCTTTGAGGTAATTCTTCTGTCCTATCCATGAGATAAACGGTAGCTTTAAAGAGTGTAGGTGAGATTTAATGGATTTAAGCAAGGGGGCCTGATTCAGCTCAAAGAGCTCCTCTGGTTTTGCTGAAATGTTAGTACCCAGAAATGGGATTGACTTAGGGGCCCACGAAAAGGCAGTGGAACTTTTAAGCGTGGCCACAAAGGAGGGTGGGCAAGAGATATTCAGGGCCTGTGACTTAGTATAATTAATCTTAAAGTTTGAGACCATTCCATATTCTTCAAAAAGGGCCTGAAGTCTGGGAAAGGAGGTTAAAGGGTTGGACGTTATAACCAGCAGATCGTCCGCAAAAGCAGCTGTCAAGTGAGTCTGCGACCCTAAAGTGATACCTGCAATGTCCGGGTCCTGCCTGATCTTAGCCAGCAGGGTCTCCATGACAATAACAAAGAGAGCAGGTGAGAGAGGGCAGCCCTGTCTCGTCCCATTAGTGATGGGAAAGGATGGGGACAGTGTTCCATTGATCCGTATTCTGGCAGAAGGGAGCGAATAGAGTGAGAAGATGGATTGGATGAACTGGTCCGAAAGGCCAAATTTCGACAATGCTCGCGACATGAATTGCCAGCTGATCCTGTCGAAGGCCTTCTCTGCATCCGTACTAAGTAGTGCTAGCGGTACCGAGTGCTTTCGGGCATGTGTAATCAGTTGTATGACACGGACCGTATTCTCACTCCCTTGCCTGCCAGACACGAATCCCACCTGCTCCTCGTTGATAATGCCAGGGAGAACCGCCTGAATCCTTTGAGCCAAAATCTTGGCCCACCACTTCACATCTGTATTCAGAAGCGAAATTGGGCGGTAACTCCCACAGTTTAGGGGATCTTTCTTTTCCTTATGGATTACTGTGATGTGGGCAGCAAGCGATTGGGGCGGGAGGGAACCCCCCTGGAGTAAGTGGTTACATAGGATGTTAAACTGGGGGATTAAAATGTGCTTAAAGGTTTTGTAGTAGGAGATGGTGAAACCATCAGGGCCAGGGCTTTTCCCTGAGGGTATGGAGGAGAGGACCTTACCAATTTCAGTGTCAGTGATGGGTGATAAAAGCTGAGCTGACTGCGCTGGGGTAATAGCAGGTAACTGAAGGGAGGAGAGGAATTTCTCCGTCGCTTCCCCTAGTTGGTCTGGTGAGAGGCCATCTGGTGTTTTAAGATTATAAAGGTCTCTATAGAAGGCACAGAAGGACCTTGCAATGTCCGGAGTACTTTTATGCAGGACACCTTTATCGTCTTTAACTGCAGGAATAAAGGAGTCAGTTCTCTGCTTCTTGACTAGGGCAGACATCAACCTGTTACCTTTGTCCCCGTGAGCGTAAGAGCGGAATTTGGCGCTGAGTAACAGCTTGGCTGAAGTGACATTCATCAGGTTTTTGAGCTTAGTGCGTGCTTCTGCGAGCTCTGAGGCACAGCTAAGAGCCTGGGAAGTTTTATGCGATAGCTCTAGAGCCTGGATCTGGGAGAGAAGTGACACCATGGCTTGACTTCGTTGTCTTTTAATATGGGCACCTAAGGCTATTAGTTCTCCTCTCAGGACCGCTTTATGGGTTTCCCAAATAATGGAAGGGGAGGGCGCGTCCGGGCCTGAAGCGTTAGCAGTGAAGAAATCAGTTATGATAGAGGAGAGTTTAGCAGCATGGGAGGGGTCCGAAATAATGGTCTCGTTTATGCGCCAATTCCATTCCCTCTTTGGGAGGTCCTGCAGAGAAATGCTCAGGAATACAGGAGCATGGTCAGACAGGGTGATGTTCCCTATGTGGGATCCGATAGCCCTATTAGCAAAGGATTTAGACAGGAATAGATAATCTAGTCTATGATAGGACAATTTAGCTGCCGAGTAAAAGGAAAAATCCCTACCAGTGGGGTTTGTGGTGCGCCAAATATCTAAGACTCCCAACCTCTGTAAAGCGCGTTTAAGGCGTCTTAAGCGAACATGTGTAATGGCAGATTTCCCATTTGATGAATCTAATGCAGGTTCAAGGGTAGCATTAAAATCACCTCCTAAGATAACCATTCCCTCCTTGAAGGAGGACAATAAGCCAAGGGTCTGAACGAGCCAAGCAACCTGCCCTCTGTTGGGAGCATATACAGTTGCCAGGGTAACAGGAGCGTCAGCGATAGTGCCCTTAACAAACAGGTAACGACCCTCAGGGTCCGAGGAGACAGCAGAATGCTTGAAGGGGAGCTGCTTGTGGATCGCTATGCTGACACCCCTGCTAGCCGAACCGTAAGTGCTGTGGAACCATTGTGAAAACCTTTTGGGGGGCAATTTGGGAATCTTACCCTCTCGGAAGTGGGTTTCCTGAAAGAATGCTATAGACACTTTATCCCTCTGTAAAAGGGCCAGGATTTGGGACCGCTTGCAAGGCTCGTTCATTCCCCGGACGTTAAAGGATGAAATCACAATAGACGACATTCTGAGAAATAAAGTAGACAATCAGCATCTGACAATGCAATATATGACATCTGATGGTGTACGACTAAGCATTTGCAATTCGACATCTGATGGAAGGGGAGTGGATCTGACACACAAGGAAAGGAGGGGAGACAAACAGGTGGGAAACATGACAACATTGCAAATATGGCTTGCAAGAGAAGCTCTGCTGAGCACCTCCTGACTATATAGCGACCCTTTCGCATCACGGCTATCAGCCGGGGTCTGTCAGGTGGGGGGTCCCGCAGAGCTAAAGATGGCCAGTGGGCAGCCATCAAGAGGGGAAAAGGGTAATCCTCGGGTACAACCGGGTTAACCCCTGCAAAATAGGATGAAGGCAGGGAGTGGGGAAGGGAAACATCTCAGAGAGGCTTCCGAATCCTAAAACAAGAAAAAGATCATACTAACAGCAAACAATAACTATAAGACTGGCAAGAAGCAGCAGCCTAAAGTCAGGTAAAGAACCCTGGGGCACATCCAGCTTCAGGCCTTCCCGCCAAAGTAACATGCAGTCCCGCACAAATCGCTAGAAGCGAATAAGAAATGAAGAGAACCTTACTAACTGTCAGGTAATCAGGTTGAGGCAAGTGCAGACTTTTCAGCCCTGGTTCTGGGCCCTTTCCTCCCTGGTACGGAGCTCCAGCCGGCCATCTGCGGAGGTGGTATAGGTGGATCTTCCAGATCCGCCGGCATCCATGATGGAATTTCAATAGGGGATATCTCCAATGCGGCCCAGCTTGCTTGAAGGTCTACAGGTGTTCGGATGGTAAGCTGGCGACCGTTCCGCAGAATCGCTATGCCGAACGGGTAGAGCCAGCGGAATTGAGTCCTGGACTCTCTGAGGGCATTCAGGAGCGGCCGCAAGATGCGCCGCTTAGCCAATGTGGACGGCGCCAGATCCTGAAAGAACTGGATAGGCGACCCTTCATACTGCAGACTTTCGGCCTCCCTGCCTGCTCTCATAATTGCGGCCGTATCCACAAAGCTAAGAAGGCCGCAGATCACATCCCGAGGTGGATCTGCAGCTTTGGGCTTTGGCCTAAGCGCGCGGTGTATGCGCTCAATTACGATGCGCTCCGATCTGTCAGGCCTGAGGAGACCCGCGCCACCTTGTCCAATGCTTCATTTGCGAACGATTCTGGGAGGCCACGGATCCTAAGATTCCTCCTGCGACTCCTTGGTCCTCGATGCGAAGAAGCGCGTCATTTAATAATGCGGAATGCGCGTTAATCGCATGATACGATTTCTCCTCCCTTTTAACGGCCGCCTCATGCGCATTTTCTAGGTCCGACACCCTGTGCCCGATGCTGCGAAGATCCTCCTTAATATCGGAGAGGTCCTTTTTTATAGGAGCGAGTGCCGAGTTGAGCACTTCCAGGAGCGCAGCTTTGGTAAAGGTTCCCCCCTGGTATCGGGACTTACAAGTCGAGGTATCAGAAGCGCTGCCAGCATCCGACTCCTCTTCCGCATCTGATAGCTGAGCAGGGGTCGCCGCCATCTTAGGGGTCTCAGCCGCTCTAAGCTTCGGATGTTTCCTGAGATATTGGTCCATCTCAGGCTGTCTGGACTTAGCAGGAGTATGGTCCACAGGTTCTTTGGTTCTGTCCTTTCCCACTTTACCCATCTGTGCAGCTTATTAGCTATTTTAAGGGGTTAAAACACCGGTAAGGTAGAGGAGCTCAGCAACACACAGCCATTCAGCTAGGCAGCCAGGCTCCGCCCCATAGTAGTTATATTCTTGTACATAGGAGCAGTATTATAGTAGTTATATTCTTGTACACAGAGGGCAGTATTATAGTAGTTATATTCTTGTACATAGGAGCAGTATTATAGTAGTTATATTCTTGTACATAGAGGGCAGTATTATAGTAGTTATATTCTTGTACATAGAGGGCAGTATTATAGTAGTTATATTCCTGTACATAGGAGGCAGTATTATAGTAGTTATATTCTTGTACATAGGAGCAGTATTATAGTAGTTATATTCTTGTACATAGGAGGCAGTATTATAGTAGTTATATTCTTGTACATAGGAGCAGTATTATAGTAGTTATATTCTTGTACATAGGAGCAGTATTATAGTAGTTATATTCTTGTACATAGGAGGCAGTATTATAGTAGTTATATTCTTGTACATAGGAGCAGTATTATAGTAGTTATATTCTTGTACATAGGAGCAGTATTATAGTAGTTATATTCTTGTACATAGGAGCAGTATTATAGTAGTTATATTCTTGTACATAGGAGCAGTATTATAGTAGTTATATTCTTGTACATAGGGGCAGTATTATAGTAGTTATATTCTTGTACATATGAGCAGTATTATAGTAGTTATATTCTTGTACATAGGAGCAGTATTATAGTAGTTATATTCTTGTACATATGAGCAGTATTATAGTAGTTATACTCTTGTACATAGGAGCAGTATTATAGTAGTTATATTCTTGTACATAGGAGGCAGTATTATAGTAGTTATATTCTTGTACATAGGAGCAGTATTATAGTAGTTATATTCTTGTACATAGGAGCAGTATTATAGTAGTTATATTCTTGTACATAGGAGCAGTATTATAGTAGTTATATTCTTGTACATAGGAGCAGTATTATAGTAGTTATATTCTTGTACATAGGGGCAGTATTATAGTAGTTATATTCTTGTACATATGAGCAGTATTATAGTAGTTATACTCTTGTACATAGGAAGCAGTATTATAGTAGTTATATTCTTGTACATAGGAGCAGTATTATAGTAGTTATATTCTTGTACATAGGAGCAGTATTATAGTAGTTATATTCTTGTACATAGGAGGCAGTATTATAGTAGTTATATTCTTGTACATAGGAGCAGTATTATAGTAGTTATATTCTTGTACATAGGAGCAGTATTATAGTAGTTATATTCTTGTACATAGGAGCAGTATTATAGTAGTTATATCCTTGTACATAGGAGCAGTATTATAGTAGTTATATCCTTGTACATAGGAGGCAGTATTATAGTAGTTATATTCTTGTACATAGGAGCAGTATTATAGTAGTTATATTCTTGTACATAGGAGCAGTATTATAGTAGTTATATTCTTGTACATAGGAGCAGTATTATAGTAGTTATATTCTTGTACATAGGAGGCAGTATTATAGTAGTTATATTCTTGTACATAGGAGCAGTATTATAGTAGTTATATTCCTGTACATAGGAGGCAATTTTTATTAGTATAAAACAAGTAAAAATACAATAGTACATTCCGAAATGAGAATGAACAAACAATTATTGAACTGAAATCATACATATCATCAAAATAATAAGTTTATAATAACTATAACTTAAGAGTCCATTGCAAATAAATGGGAGAAAAGATGAATAAATAAACATAATTCCAGGATACATGAACCAGAAATTACTCCAAATATACATTCTTCCATAATTTTCCATTCTCGCCCTTTCTCCTAACTTCTATAGATCTGACCCACCTTAGCTCCGACAGGATGAGGTTTACGGCTTTCTCATGGTTGAAGGGCTCACTATGGATGGATACTCTTGTTCTTGTCTGCCAGTGATAGTACTTAACGATGGTAATAATCAAATGCAGGGTCCCCCGGTCAATGTCAGCTACCTGTGATGTCACACCATATACAATGTCTGGGTAGGTCAGAGACTGCAGCCTTGGGATTTTTAGCTTGCTGGCTATCTCCTGCCATATCTGTCGCCCTCCCCAGCACTCAGTTATAAAATGTTCCATAGTCTCCTCCTGCTGACAGCCCAAGGGACACATGCGATCTAGAACACTCAGGAACTTTAAATTGCCTCTGACAAAAAGCTTCCCATGGAATGACAGCCAGGCAATGTCAAACAACTTTGCAGGAAGCCTTGGTCCGTTGAGGAACCTAAGACTTTCCTGCAAGGTGGCTGTTGTACAGTCTCTCAGTGCTGGCTGCAAGTTATAGAAGGCCCCACAGATCTTTATATAGAGATCCTTCCTGGTCTTAGTCTCCAGATACACCTTGTCTATTCCCCATTTCTTCACACACTTTAGACCATATTCCAGGTACTGGGGGAGGAAGCCACGAGTAAACCGACCCCTCTTGAGACTGCCGCCTCGCACCCAAGACTCTGCAAAAGGCAATATCCAGTCCCTGACACTGTTCGCCCACAGGGAGCTGCTGTTTGAGTCCAGGCAACCAAAATTAACTTTTAGAAACATGGAGTCAAAGAACACCCTTGGATTTAACATATCCAGCCCACCCTCTCTCCTCTGTAGGTAGGTGATCCCTCTTTTTATTGGGTTCAACCTGTTCCCCCACAAAAGTTGGAAGAACAGGCTAAAGAGCCTAGCCGAGAAAGGTTCTGGCAAAGGAAAGACAACAGAGACGTACAAGAAGACGGGGACCAGGTAAGTCTTCAACATAGTAACCCTTTCTCTATAGGTCAGCCTCCAGTTCTTCCATCGCTGAACCTTTGCATTTCCGGAATCCAACTTTTCTTCCCAATTTAGTTTGGCATTATCTTCCCTCCCAAATTTGACCCCAAGGATTTTAATATAGGTGGAGGCCTTTGCAAATTGTGGCAGATCAAAGTCTGGATCAGTACTTAAAGTCCAGAGAGCTTGACTCTTCTCAAGGTTGACTAGAGACCCCGAGGCCTCCGAGTAGCTTCTGATGGCTGCAGACAACATCTGCACCTCACGAGGCTCAGATATCACCACAGTCACATCATCCGCATAGGCAACTACTTTCAAAGGCAAGCAGTGGGGGACCGGCACCCCCTGAAAATCGCACTCCTGCAGTGACCTCAGGAACGGGTCCAAGGCAAACACATACAGCAGTGGACTCAAAGGGCAACCCTGTCTCACCCCTGCCTCTACTTCAAAAGTGTCCCCTTGCCAACCATTGATTAGAGGAAAGCTCTTCGCCTCACAATATAAAGTTTTCAGCCAATCTACAAATTGTCCTGGAATACCGTACTTTGACAAAGTGGCCCATAGATACTCGTGATCCACTCTGTCAAAAGCTTTAGCCTGGTCCAGACCTACAACATATCTCCCACACCTCAGAGCTTTACATCTCTCAAACATCTCCCTTATCGAGATGACTGCTCCAGAGATGTTCCGCCCTTTTACTGTGCCAAACTGACAGCCTGCCAACAGTGCCCGGGACAAACAGACTAACCTAGAGAACATGATTTTTGCCAGAATCTTCCTGTCAACATTCAAGAGGGCAATCGGCCTCCAGTTCTTGATGTCACTAGGCTCCTTACCTTTAGACAGCAGAATTAGCGAGGACACCCTCATGGACGGAGGCATCAGGTGATTTTCTAGACAATTTTTGTACACGTCCACGAGGATTGGGGCCAAGTGGTCTACGAACTTCTTATAGAATTCTGCTGTTATACCATCTGGACCTGGTGCCTTCTTCAGATGTAACTGATCAATGGCCACTTTAACTTCCTCCACCGTTAATTCTGCTGTCAAAGGAGAAAAGTCCACATCATTAGTATCAGGACCTGGAGTTGCCTCCAAGAATTGAGTCATCTTCTCTTTATCCAAAACCTTCTTCTGAAATAAGCCAGCATAGTAAGATCTCACCACCCCCAGGATACCCTCCCGAGATTCCTGCAAAACACCCTGGGAGTCAGTGAGACCTGCCACCGATCTATTAGCCACACGTTCCCTGCAATTCTCAAAGGGATCAGGAGCCCCTAAGGTCCCATAATCCCGTTCCAGAACCAGGGAGGTGTACCTGCTGTACTGATACTGACTTATCTCAAATTTCAGTTGGTCGATCTTTTGTTTTTCATCCCCACCCGCCGAATACAGTGACTCCAATTCTTTCCGCAGCCTGAGATACTGGCTATACTTACTCTTCCCTCTTTTAACTGACAGTCCCTGTAAGAGGGATCTGATCTCCACCTTGACATCCTCCCACCAGTCGGCCACGTTGTTATAAAAGTCCACTCTCTGAAGCTGAACCTGGAAAAGAGAGTGGACACAATCCTGGACATAGACATCATCCAGGAGGCTAGAATTAAGCCTCCATAGCCCTCTACCAATATCAGAGCGTCTAGTGGCTCCCAAGCAAAAAAACAAAGCCAGGTGGTCAGAGTAGGGGACGACCTTCTCACTTATCCCGCTAACAGTCTCTGTGGGGTTCACAAACGCCATGTCGATTCTACTGCTTCTGTCAGCACAAGAATATGTGAAGTTTGGCTTCCTGCCACCCCATGTGAAGACATCACTTAGGCCAGCCTGCGATATTATATTACTTAAGACTCTGGAGTCTCTGACCACCGCCCTGCCCGAGGACCGGTCACCTGATGACAAAGTGACATTAAAGTCCCCCGCCATTACTACAGGTATAGAGGTGAAAAGATACTGCTTCACATCATTAAACAGCTGGATTCTCTCAGCCACTGTCTGTGGGCCGTAGATGTTAATAAAGCGGAGCCGTCTACCATGGATGGTCACTTCCAGCACCAGGCACCTTCCCATAGCTACCTCCGTTAACCTGTGCACAGTCACGTCATTTGTGTTAAACAATATGGCCACCCCGGCATAAGGCTCCACAGCCAGCGACCAGCAAGAAGGACCAGACCGCCATTCACTCTCAGCCTCACGTAGATGCCCCAAGGTGTTCAAACGTGTCTCCTGCAGAAAGATGACATCTGCATCCAGGTATCTGAGGTGATCGTATACCGCGTATCTGGTCCTTCTTACTTTGATGCTGTTCACATTGCTCGAAGCAACTTTTAGAAAAAACCCAGCCATCACAAGACAACATAGAAAGAGCAGATAAGTGACTCCCATCAACATAGGTCAGGATCAGAGGCTTCCTGCCTACCACCGGTCTCCATATCTGACTCTACAAGGGCTTCTACAGGAGGGGGCTTCTTCTTTGTTGGGGGGTCCCCTGTGTCTGCCTCACACTCATTATCTATTCTCTGTTGCTCTTCCTCATAATCCCCATCAGACTCTGATAACGCCTCATATCTGTTTGATAGGACCATGACGCCTGCACCGGTACTGACTTTTTTCCTGGTGTTTTGGCCCAGGTTATGTTCCTCCTCAGACTTACGGGAAGACTTATCTTTTTTCCTCCTTTTGTTCCTCTTGGCCTCTTCATATACAGACGGTGATACAGAGGCGGCTGCCTGAGACTGGTCCTGAGTGACCACCTCCATGGTGCCCTGTGTGCTCTCTGAAGGCTGAGGTTCGGGTGTTGTCTCACCTGACCCCTGTTGTACCTCGTGCCTCGTCAGTATGGTCCCTGACATCAAAGCCTCCTCCTCTATAGCGTCTGCGGCCTCCGCTAACTCCTCATCTGGAAGCTCCCTGCATACGTTATGCCAGGCATCTGGGCAATCCTTATGTGAGTGGCCAATCTGCCCGCAGAGATTGCACCTAACGTTCTTACATGTGGCACTCAGATGGCCGAGCTCACCACACAGGTTGCACTTGACCACTGTGCACACATTTGCCACATGACCGACTTTGCCACACTTGAAGCACTTTCTAGGTTGCCCAGGATAAAAACAGACGCCCTTCTCTCTACCGATAAAGAAGGAGTTAGGGAGATGTAAGGTGATGTTATTGTGCTGGCGCAGCTTCACCAGCACCTTCCACCCTCCAGTCCAGACACCATCATCGTCCCTGTTCTTAGTGAGATCGGACACGAGGTCACAGTGCCTCCGGAGCCACACCACAATGTCCTGGGGAGGAACAGATTCATTCCAGAAGATGACATTCACAATAACAGTGTCTGGCTTGGAAATGGGAATGAAAATGAACTTATTCCAGCCCTCGGTGTCTCTAACCCTGGCAAAGTTTGCCCAGAACCTATCCAGACTAGACATAAGCTTAAAGCTGACATCATAGCCCTGCCTGTCTGGTAGATTTATCACCGCCAGGATGTCCTCTGGAGCAAACCCCATCTGGTGGCACAGGAGTTCCCTCACCACAAACCTCCTATCGGGGAGGTCTTCTTTGGTGCCTCGGTGCTTAAACCTTACCACGTTCCTCCTCTTAAACGCCTGGCCTGTATAGCCTGCACTGGAGGTGAAGGATGGAGCACCGCGGCTCCAGGCATTCCTGGGAGGATCCTGACGGGGCTCACTACCTTGAGTATTGGGCCGCGCGTCTGCACTAGAAGGGACAGTCTCATCCGACGTAGGTTGTGTTAAGGGGGGGAAATTACAGACATCATTCCGTACACCCTCCTGACCACCATCCACCTCTATATCCCACACAGACTGTACAGTATCCCCAGCCCCCAACCCCTCAGGTACAATATCAATGTCCCCGGTCTGTGCCCCAGTAACAGAGCTCTCCTGCGTCACCGCATCACCCTGACCCATGGATACATGTCCACTGTCCTGCTGTTGGGCTGGCTCTGCTGGGACTTGTGGTGCCACATATCCAGGATGTTGCTCAGGGACAGCTGAAGGTTCTTGCTGCTGCACTTGCCCACCTCCCTTCTGGAAAGAGAAACTTGCAGGCTTCAGTATTGGTTGTGTCACTCGCCGGGCCTCATCTGGGGACACGGACCCTGATTGTGCTCCAGAGGAGCGGGATCCAGAGTCACTGTTCTGTCTCTGCTGTGAGAAGCGTTCCTGGTTCCCGTAGGACTCGGCCAGGGGCCCCATCCTCTCCAGGACACAGTCCATCTCCTTCACCACCTGTGCCAGCTCTATGCTCAGTGAGTGCAGCTTGGTATCATACAAGGTGTTACTATCGGGGTGTGCAGTTTTCAGGTTATATATACAGTCTATCTGCATCTGTAGCAGTTGTTTGTGATGCTTTAACTCCCCCATTCTCCTTACCAGTGCCGGGATCTCCTCCGCCATCTGCAGCTCAGGTGCTCTCGTGGTCTCCTTCACCTGCTGTCCTGGTCGGGGCAGGGGTCCAGGCTGTTTGGATTCACCGGTCTCCTGCAGCTTTGCCTTCCCAGCTTTACTGCTAGTACTTGCGGTTGCATCTGCTGAGGCCTGTTCACACTTTGCAGTGTTTGTAGACATGGCATTCCTGGTTACCTGTGGAGGCATTGCTGCAGATCTGGTGCGGCCCTGACAGGCCATGCTGGAAGCCACAACTTGCTGCTTCAGGTTTTCTTGCAGTGTTTGTTTCTCCAGTGATGTCCGTCTCTGTCTGTGTGCAGGAGAGGGGAGCTGCTCACCTGCTGCACGGCCTGTGCTCATCACCCCTGCACCTTGCTGGCTGGACTTGGGATCCGCTTGCATCTTCACTGCACTCACTTTCCTCTCTTCTTCTTTCTTCAGAACAACAATATTTCCTTCATCCTGCTGCTGACTGGAAACTTTGGGATTAGTATCCACTTTAGGAATGGTTTGGGAGTTTTCTCCCAGTGTAGGCCTGGAAGCCTGGGCCTTGCTGAGGGAAGTTCCCCGCCCGGGCTGGCCACACCCTGGGCTCTGGACAGACATCCACAGGCTCAGGAGAGCTACTCACACACGTCCTCACAGCTAGGAGGCAGTATTATAGTAGTTATATTCTTGTACATAGGAGCAGTATTATAGTAGTTATATTCTTGTACATAGTAGGCAGTATTATAGTAGTTATATTCTTGTACATAGGGGCAGTATTATAGTAGTTATATTCTTGTACATAGGAGCAGTATTATAGTAGTTATATTCTTGTACATAGGAGCAGTATTATAGTAGTTATATTCTTGTACATAGGAGGCAGTATTATAGTAGTTATATCCTTGTACATAGGAGCAGTATTATAGTAGTTATATTCTTGTACAGAGGAGCAGTATTATAGTAGTTATATTCTTGTACATAGGAGCAGTATTATAGTAGTTATATTCTTGTACATAGGAGCAGTATTATAGTAGTTATATTCCTGTACATAGGAGCAGTATTATAGTAGTTATATTCTTGTACATAGGAGCAGTATTATAGTAGTTATATTCTTGTACATAGGAGCAGTATTATAGTAGTTATATTCTTGTACATAGGAGCAGTATTATAGTAGTTATATTCTTGTACATAGGAGCAGTATTATAGTAGTTATATTCTTGTACATAGGAGCAGTATTATAGTAGTTATATTCTTGTACATAGGAGCAGTATTATAGTAGTTATATTCTTGTACATAGGAGCAGTATTATAGTAGTTATATTCTTGTACATAGGAGCAGTATTATAGTAGTTATATTCTTGTACATAGGAGCAGTATTATAGTAGTTATATTCTTGTACATAGGAGCAGTATTATAGTAGTTATATTCTTGTACATAGGAGGCAGTATTATAGTAGTTATATTCTTGTACATAGGAGCAGTATTATAGTAGTTATATTCTTGTACATAGGAGCAGTATTATAGTAGTTATATTCTTGTACATAGGAGCAGTATTATAGTAGTTATATTCTTGTACATAGGAGCAGTATTATAGTAGTTATATTCTTGTACATAGGAGCAGTATTATAGTAGTTATATTCTTGTACATAGGAGCAGTATTATAGTAGTTATATTCTTGTACATAGGAGCAGTATTATAGTAGTTATATTCTTGTACATAGGAGCAGTATTATAGTAGTTATATTCTTGTACATAGGAGCAGTATTATAGTAGTTATATTCTTGTACATAGGAGCAGTATTATAGTAGTTATATTCTTGTACATAGGAGCAGTATTATAGTAGTTATATTCTTGTACATAGGAGCAGTATTATAGTAGTTATATTCTTGTAATAGGAGCAGTATTATAGTAGTTATATTCTGTACATAGGAGGCAGTATTATAGTAGTTATATTCTTGTACATAGGAGCAGTATTATAGTAGTTATATTCTTGTACATAGGAGGCAGTATTATAGTAGTTATATTCTTGTACATAGGAGCAGTATTATAGTAGTTATATTCTTGTACATAGGAGGCAGTATTATAGTAGTTATATTCTTGTACATAGGAGCAGTATTATAGTAGTTATATTCTTGTACATAGGAGGCAGTATTATAGTAGTTATATTCTTGTACATAGGAGCAGTATTATAGTAGTTATATTCTTGTACATAGGAGCAGTATTATAGTAGTTATATTCTTGTACATAGGAGCAGTATTATAGTAGTTATATTCTTGTACATAGGAGCAGTATTATAGTAGTTATATTCTTGTACATAGGAGCAGTATTATAGTAGTTATATTCTTGTACATAGGAGCAGTATTATAGTAGTTATATTCTTGTACATAGGAGGCAGTATTATAGTAGTTATATTCTTGTACATAGGAGCAGTATTATAGTAGTTATATTCTTGTACATAGGAGCAGTATTATAGTAGTTATATTCTTGTACATAGGAGCAGTATTATAGTAGTTATATTCTTGTACATAGGAGCAGTATTATAGTAGTTATATTCTTGTACATAGGAGCAGTATTATAGTAGTTATATTCTTGTACATAGGAGCAGTATTATAGTAGTTATATTCTTGTACATAGGAGCAGTATTATAGTAGTTATATTCTTGTACATAGGAGGCAGTATTATAGTAGTTATATTCTTGTACATAGGAGGCAGTATTATAGTAGTTATATTCTTGTACATAGGAGCAGTATTATAGTAGTTATATTCTTGTACATAGGAGCAGTATTATAGTAGTTATATTCTTGTACATAGGAGCAGTATTATAGTAGTTATATTCTTGTACATAGGAGCAGTATTATAGTAGTTATATTCTTGTACATAGGAGCAGTATTATAGTAGTTATATTCTTGTACATAGGAGCAGTATTATAGTAGTTATATTCTTGTACATAGGAGCAGTATTATAGTAGTTATATTCTTGTACATAGGAGCAGTATTATAGTAGTTATATTCTTGTACATAGGAGGCAGTATTATAGTAGTTATATTCTTGTACATAGGAGCAGTATTATAGTAGTTATATTCTTGTACATAGGAGCAGTATTATAGTAGTTATATTCTTGTACATAGGAGCAGTATTATAGTAGTTAGCAGTATTATAGTAGTTATATTCTTGTACATAGGAGCAGTATTATAGTAGTTATATTCTTGTACATAGGAGGCAGTATTATAGTAGTTATATTCTTGTACATAGGAGCAGTATTATAGTAGTTATATTCTTGTACATAGGAGCAGTATTATAGTAGTTATATTCTTGTACATAGGAGGCAGTATTATAGTAGTTATATTCTTGTACATAGGAGGCAGTATTATAGTAGTTATATTCTTGTACATAGGAGCAGTATTATAGTAGTTATATTCTTGTACATAGGAGCAGTATTATAGTAGTTATATTCTTGTACATAGGAGGCAGTATTATAGTAGTTATATTCTTGTACATAGGAGGCAGTATTATAGTAGTTATATTCTTGTACATAGGAGGCAGTATTATAGTAGTTATATTCTTGTACATAGGAGCAGTATTATAGTAGTTATATTCTTGTACATAGGAGGCAGTATTATAGTAGTTATATTCTTGTACATAGGAGCAGTATTATAGTAGTATATTCTTGTACATAGGAGGCAGTATTATAGCAGTTATATTCTTGTACATAGGAGGCAGTATTATAGTAGTTATATTCTTGTACATAGGAGCAGTATTATAGTAGTTATATTCTTGTACATAGGAGCAGTATTATAGTAGTTATAGTCTTGTACATAGGAGCAGTATTATAGTAGTTATATTCTTGTACATAGGAGGCAGTATTATATTAGTTATATTCTTGTACATAGGAGCAGTATTATAGTAGTTATATTCTTGTACATAGGAGGCAGTATTATAGTAGTTATATTCTTGTACATAGGAGCAGTATTATAGTAGTTATATTCCTGTACATAGGAGCAGTATTATAGTAGTTATATTCTTGTACATAGGAGCAGTATTATAGTAGTTATATTCTTGTACATATGAGCAGTATTATAGTAGTTATATTCTTGTACCTAGGAGGCAGTATTATAGTAGTTATATTCTTGTACACAGGAGGCAGTATTATAGTAGTTATATTCTTGTACATAGGAGCAGTATTATAGTAGTTATATTCTTGTACCTAGGAGCAGTATTATAGTAGTTATATTCTTGTACATAGGAGGCAGTATTATAGCAGTTATATTCTTGTACATAGGAGCAGTATTATAGTAGTTATATTCTTGTACATAGGAGGCAGTATTATAGTAGTTATATTCTTGTACATAGGAGGGAGTATTATAGTAGTTATATTCTTGTACATAGGAGCAGTATTATAGTAGTTATATTCTTGTATATAGGAGCAGTATTATAGTAGTTATATTCTTGTACATAGGAGCAGTATTATAGTAGTTATATTCTTGTACATAGGAGCAGTATTATAGTAGTTATATTCTTGTACATAGGAGCAGTATTATAGTAGTTATATTCTTGTACATAGGAGGCAGTATTATAGGAGTTATATTCTTGTACATAGGAGGCAGTATTATAGTAGTTATATTCTTGTACATAGGAGCAGTATTATAGTAGTTATATTCTTGTACATAGGAGCAGTATTATAGCAGTTATATTCTTGTACATAGGGGCAGTATTATAGTAGATATATTTTTGTACATGTGGCAGTATTTTAGTAGTTATACTGCTCTTTTTATTTGTGTACAGATTAGGTATTTGTGATGATGTACTATGGAGAGTCCTATTCGGAGTATATTATGTAGAGTTGATGACTTGTGACACTATTATTGTCTCTTTATCAGGTGGACAGTTACAGAGTTTCCAGAAGAGAAATCTTTTCCAGTAAAGAATCCATTCTTGATATGGCTCCTATGTCATTTGATGACCAGTATAGAGGATGTAGTGAAGCAATGGAGGAGGAGATTTCTCAGCTTTTCCAGTCAGAGTATGCTGCCAATAAGGAGTTTGCAGATGCCTGGGACACGGCTACGTTTAAGTGGAATCAGGAGCGGAGAAGATATTTGGGTTTGCCTAAGGGCTTTAAGGATGAGTACGCCATCGCTCTGTTCGCTTACACTATAAATGGTCCTCTGCACAAGGTCTTCAATGAGGCGGTGAGAGATGCCGGGCAGTCCAAGCAATATTACCTGAAGAACTTCAACTTCAAGGTTCTACACTACTATCTGACCAAAGCACTGCAGGTTCTGGATGAGGTGGACACTACGGCTTGTCACAAGGTCTTCAGAGGAATCAGAGGGATAAAATTCAAGTCTGAGTCTCGGAAACCCGTCCGTTTCGGGCAATTCACTTCTTCTTCTAAGAACGACCAGAATGCTTTGCTGTTTGGAGAAGACACTTTTTTCAGCATCCAGACCTGCTACGGTGTCAACATCAAGAACTTCTCCTTCTTCCCGGGGGAGGAAGAGGTGCTTATTCCTCCCTACGAGAAGTTCAAGGTGACTAATTTCACCCGAGACAGAGACAGGAACGTGATTTCTCTGCAGTCTCTGGAGAAGTCCAGTGTTTACAACTGCGAGCTGGTGAAAAGTGAGTGACCGGCCATCTTGTCAGGAGATACTTACCTATGGCTGCCATTACTGGATGTGATAATAATAATTATATATTTGTTTTCACAGGCAGAAGGTGTAAGTCTACCTGGTGTCCTTTTAATTCAGGTAATCATGACCTCCAGATGCCCCATCCCCACCAGTTGTCTGTTCCAGGTGTGGTAGGGTCTTCCTAGCTTCCAGGTTATTTCTGGACTCTGCTCTCTTCACTATAGACTGGTATTATGAGGTTGTGGTCCTCCAAGGTGACACTTTTCTCTTAGACTCTGTTCACATTAGCCTCATGACTTCCATTTTTAACAGAAGCCAAAACAATTCATTAAAGGCAGAACAACCCCTGGACCCTGACAGACTTCATTGGCCTCTAATAAGGTCCATCTCCTTCCACCATGCATGCTGTGCCACTCTTCTCTTGAAATCTGCCGAGATTGCTGTTGGAGGTTCTGACAGCAGTGTGAACAGAGCGTTAAAGTGCACCTGTCAGCAGAATCAGCCCTATTACAGCTGGTATACAACCTGGCAGGGTTGATTCTACTGATTAAAATGGTACCTGTCTAGTGAAAATTGGTTGTGGCGTTCCCGAGAAAAAGGAATTGTATTCCTCATAAATCACTTAACCCCTTAAGGAACCGCGCAGTACATGTATGGCGCTAGTGGCTGTGACTTAAGGACCAGCGTCGTACATGTACGGCGGGCTGATCGGGCGAGTGCAGGAGCTGCGCCCGCCCGATCAGCGGCATGGACCCTGCAGTCACTGATAGCCGGGCCCCTGCTGCATACGCCGGCATCGGTGAAAACACCGATGCCGGCGTGTTAATCCCTTGTATGCCATGATCAAAGCTGACCGCCACATGCAGAGGGTTCGCAGAGGCTACGGGTGCCCTCCACTTCCCCATCGGGTCCCCGTGCTGCAGTGACAGGGACAGGCAGAGAAGCCAAGCCTGATACCTTCTACGGAAGCCTGTGAGATCCAGCCCCATAGGATGACAGGCAATGCTTTACAATACAGGTTGTATTTTAATGCACTGTAGAGGGGATCAGACCCCAGAAGTTGAAGTCCCAGAGTGGGACAAAAGATAAAAGTAAAAAAAAATGTGTTTTTCATAATAAAAAAATAAAGTTTAAATAAAAAAAATGAAAATCAGACATATTGAGTATTGCCGCATCCGTAACTACCGGCTCTACAAAAATATCCACCCCCTCACCTGAACGCCGTAGAAAAAATAAAATAAAAACTGTGCTAAAACTATCATTTTTTGTCACCTTACATCACAAAAAGTGCTACAGCAAGAGACCAAAAAGGCGTATGCCCCCCCAAACTAGTACCAATAAAACCGTCCCCTCATCCCGCAAAAGATGAGCCCTTACATAAGACATTTGCCTAAAAAATAAAAAAAATATCATTTTCAGAATATGGAGACACTATAAAATATATTTTTTTTAAATGCTTTATTATGTGAAACTTAAACAAACAACCAAAAAAAGTTGTAATATTTGGTATTGTCGCATCCATAACAACCTGCTCTATAAAACATACCACATGATCCTTTCTGTCAGATGAACATTGTAAAAAACAAAAAATAAAAACTGTGCCAAAACAGCTATTTTTTGTTAACTTGCCTCACAAAAAGTGTAATAGAGATTAATCAAAAATCATATGTACCCTAAAATAGTACCAACAAAACTGCCACCTTATCCAGTATTTTCCAAAATGGGGTCACTTTTTTGGAGTCTCTGCTCTAGGGGTGCGTCAGGGGGGCTTCAAATGTGACATGGCAACTTAACATTATCCCAGTGAAATCTGCCTTCCAAAAACCATATGGCGTTCCTTTCCTTCTGCGCCCTGCCGTGTGCCCGTACAGCAGTTTACGACCACATATGGAGTGTTTCTGTAAACTACAGAATCAGTTATAAATATTGAGTTTTTGGGGGCTGTTAACCCTTGCTTTGTTACTGGAAAAAATAGATTAAAATGTAAAATCTGCCAAAAAAGTAAAATTCCCGAAATGTCATCTACATTTTCCTTTAATTCTTGTGGAATACCTAAAGGGTTAACAAAGTTTGTAAAATCAGTTTTGAATACCTTGAGGGGTGTAGTTTCTAAAACGGGGCCATTTTTGGGTGGTTTCTATTATGTAAGCCTCACGAAGTGACTTCAGACCTGAACTGGTCCTTAAAATTGGTTTTTGGACATTTTCTTAGGATTTGCTTATAAACTTCTAAGCCTTCTAACGTCCCAAAAAAGAAAACGTAATTTACAAAATGATCCAAACATGAAGTAGACATATGGGGAATGTAAAGCAATAACTATTTTAGGAGGTATCACTATCTGTTTTAAAAACAGAGAAATTTTAAATTAGAAAATTCTGAATTTTTGAAGATTTTGGGTAAATTTGGCATTTTTTTTTATAAATAATGAAATATTTTGACACAAATTTACCAGTGTCATGAATTACAATATGTGACGAGAAAACAATCTCAGAATGTCCTGGATAAGTAAAAGCGTTTTAAAGTTATCACCACATAAAGTGACAAATAGCAGGGTCCTGAAGGGGTTAAGGACAAGCGCCATGTATGGTGGAAGTCTATGGCTTAAAGATGGTGCACACAATACCTGTGATCAATGCCGATCATGGATGCTTAACCCCTAATTATTCCATATGGTGAACGCTATAAAAATAAAAATATAAAAATTAAAGTCACCCCTCTTTTCCCAAATTAAAAATGAACAATAAAAGAATTATAGAAATCACCCAAACATCCCAAAACCCATACTATGAAAATGTAAAAGTATTTATTCCACCGTAAAGGAAAAAAATCAAAATGGCCGTTTCGCCATTTTTTCCTTCACTTTACCTCCCCAAAAATTTTATAAAAAGTGATCACAAAGTAATACGCAAAATGTTATCAATATAAACTACAGATCACCCTGCATAAAAAAACGCACCCTCACACAGCTCCATGAATGTAACTATAAAAAAGTTATAGGAGTCAGAATATGGCAATGAAAAGAAAAAATATTACATATATATTAAAATGCAATAAAAAAAAGCAGTATGGTTGTAATCGTACTGACCTGGAGAATGAAGGGCGCAGGTCACCAGCCCTATCCTGTGCTGCAGTGATGATGTCATCTACCCCATGTGCTGACTACAGCCAATCACTGGCTTCAGGGGTCACGGGGTTTGTCTGGAATGTCATCATACACCTGACGTGACCACAGAGGCCACTCACCACCGCAGCAACCACATGGAGTCACGACTTGATTGGGCAGGTGAGTAAGACTATTTATTTACGTTTTCCCAGCCTTAATCAAATCCCTTTAATTATATTCCCGCGACTACTGTTGGTCGGGGGCAGCTGTTGGGAGGTTTAGAGGCCCTGGAGCCTGAGGTGCCCAAAAGGATCCTCTGCTACACTTGAGGAGGACAATACTAAAAATAAGGGCTCATCCACACGGCCGTAGCAGTTTTTGCGGTCCACATATTGCGGATACGTAAAACACAGATACTGGCCGTGTGCGTTCCTCATTTTGGAGAACGCTCAGCCCTCTATAGAACGTAATGTAGACAAGAATGGGACATGTTCCATTTTTTTTTGCGGGGCCGTCGAACGGACATATGGATGCGGACAAACACGGCGGCCCCATTGTAGTGAATGTGCCCGCATCCGATCCATAAAATACAACTGTCCTATGCATGAGCTCGAACACATGATGGTGGGGGCCTGGAGTACCAGTAGTAGTAGAGGGAAGACCCTGGAAAAGGGTTCGTGGTCAGAGTCTTGAGTCTAAGGCCTTATCCCACTCTACCTCCCGATCCTGCACATAGGTCTATATAGAGGGAGACGTCCATATTGTTTTGTTTTTTCCCATCAGCTTCGAGTATTTGGAAAACGAAGGCGTCGCGGAAAATAATCCTGATCATTGGAGCGCTCCTTCTAACCCTGGGACAAGTCTTCTACCCTTGAGTACCCGGGGGGCTGAGCCGCGACTCGAGACTCCACCATGTCTTCTCAGAACCTGGAGGGTCTTCTTCATGCTGGAGAGACACAGTTTTCAGCGGGCGTGCGCTCATCTTATGCCTGTGATGTCATGGCTGTCTCCTGTCTGGATGCATGCGCAGTGCGGTACATACAGTGCACATATAGGGCGCAGGCTGGCGGCTGCTTCTACTGTATTTGTATAATTAGACAGCGCTCCATTTGGTTGATGTGATGATAAGTGATATTTATTCAGCCGGACATAATGATGCACAATGTACAGTTATGGCAACGTTTCGGGCTAAGTGAAAGCCCTTCATCAGGCCACAATCAGGCCACACCGGAAACGCCGGCGCTAGGGTGCTTCTACTGTATTATTAATTAAATGCTGGGTTGAATGTTCTTTGGTTTTCTTTCCTTGTGGTTCAGTCTCTGCACAGACTCTACATGTGCCCTCATCAACCTTCAGGAGCTCCATGACCATCCCACAACCATGAGTTACTACAGCTTTATATTCTGGTATGAAGCATGTACCAGCCCCCAACCTCAGAGTCATCCATCAGAGTCCAGTGATTACGTACTTTACACCATTCCAGCCACCACCTGGCATTGTGCACTGTGATCTTAGACCTGTGAGCTCCAGAGTCCAGTGATGACGTGCTTTCCCTTATTTCAGCCACCACCTGGCATTGTGCACTGTGATCTTAGACCTGTGAGCTCCAGAGTCCAGTGATGACGTGCTTTCCCTTATTTCAGCCACCACCTGGCATTGTGCACTGTGATCTTAGACCTGTGAGCTCCAGAGTCCAGTGATGACGTGCTTTCCCTTATTTCAGCCACCACCTGGCATTGTGCACTGTGATCTTAGACCTGTGAGCTCCAGAGTCCAGTGATGACGTGCTTTCCCTTATTCCAGCTACCACCTGGCATTGTGCACTGTGATCTTAGACCTGTGAGCTCCAGAGTCCAGTGATGACGTGCTTTCCCTTATTTCAGCCACCACCTGGCATTGTACACCATGGTCTGAAGCTTGTGTTAAGCTTTTTCATAGAATTGTTCCATGTCACAGTGAGTGAACTCGTCAGCACAACCCATTCTACTTTCTGCTGCCTGAGGCAAAAACTAAAATCCCCCCCACCTCCCCATCTCAATTTTTTAACCTAACCCCTTTCCTCCAGGCCTACTGTTAAAGACACACTTGGAAAACATTACATACAGAGCTACAAAGCATACAGGGTAATACAGCGCCAGATACCTCTTACATCCAGTGATATCTCCTCTACGTTATCTTTCCTCATCTTCTCCATTCGGGCCAGACCACCATGATGATTTCTTTCAGACTTCTCTTGTCTCTGTAGAGTTTGACAACTACTTTTTCATCCTCCTCCCCATCTTTTGAACACCCCATTATGCTAGCCCTAATACTAACACTGTGCCCACTGTGCTTCCCAATACTATTACTGCAGAAACAGATAATCCCCCGCTTGGGCTGCCTTATGATAGAACCGGCCCTGCTCACCTGGCCTCACTGGTGGTGCACTCCTGGCTTTGTCCAATGAGACTGAAGCAGCTGAACTGAATAAGATGGGAGCACATACGACTGACCATGTAGTGTACATTGTATATAGAGCGGGGGCAGTGTCGGACTGAGGAGCCTAGGGCCCAGCAGTTAAATTCATTTTTGGTGCCCACTGTAAATATTACCTGCTCAACCGCAGCAGCAGTAGCAAGACATTACAAGATGATGGATTATGGGGGTCCCTGTAGTGCAGCTGAGAGGTCAGGTCCCTGGGGAAAGAGGATACTGGCTGGCCTGCCCTTGCACCTAGAAGTCTTCTCCAACACCTGATGTGTGCATAATGATAAACTGGGTGACTTCTCAAGGCCTCATGCACACGAACGTTGTTTTGGTCCAGATCTGAGCTGCAATTTTTGAGGCTTGGATGCAGACCGTATCACTTCAATGGGGCCGCAAAAAAAAAATATAACCTGTCCTATTCTTGTCCGTTTTGTGGACAAGAATAGGCAGTTATATTAATGGCTGTCCGTGCCGTTCCGAGAATTCCAGAACGCATACGGACACCATCCATGTTTTGCGGATCCGAAATTTTCAAAACCGCAAAACACACAATGGTCATGTGCATGTAGCCATAATACTATACCCAGTTTTATTCAAGCATAGGCTGGTGTCTGTTTGTACTGCAGTTGGTCTTATGCACCAATTGGGCAGAAGGTGGAGGAATAAGGGCCCACCTTGCTCAGGGGCCCACCGGGGGATTCACCTGTTCCCCTGTGGGCCAGTCCTAGCCTCCCTTATAGACCCTTCACCTATAAACCTCGATTTACAGAAGTTGGAAAGATCATAGGAGGGTCTTGTATGTAGTGAGCTCCCCCTAGTGGTGGCTGTATAATCTGTATATAGTGAGCTCCCTCTAGTGGTGACTGTATAACCTGTATATAGTGAGCTTCCTCTAGTGGTGGCTGTATACTCTGTATGTAGTGAGCTCCCCCTAGTGCTGACTTTATAATCTGTATGTAGTGAGCTCCCTCTAGTGGTGGCTGTATAATCTGTATGTAGTGAGCTCCCTCTAGTGGTGGCTGTATAATCTGTATGTATTGAGCTCCCTCTAGTGGTGGCTGTATAATCTGTATGTAGTGAGCTCCCTCTAGTGGTGTCTGTATATTCTGTATGTAGTGAGCTCCCTCTAGTGGTGGCTGTATAATCTGTATGAAGTGAGCTCCCTCTAGTGGTGGCTGTATAATCTGTATGCAGTGAGCTCCCTCTAGTGGTGGCTATATAATCTGTATGTAGTGAGCTCCCCCTAGTGGTGGCTGCATAATCTGTATGTAGTGAGCTCCCTCTAGTGATGGCTGTATAATCTGTATATAGTGAGCTCCCCCTAGTGCTGACTGTATAATCTGTATGTAGTGAGCTCCCTCTAGTAGTGGCTGTATAATCTGTATGTAGTGAGCTCCCTCTAGTGGTGGCTGTATAATCTGTATATAGTGAGCTCCCTCTAGTGGTGGCTGTATATTCTGTATGTAGTGAGCTCCCTCTAGTGGTGGCTGTATAATCTGTATGTAGTGAGCTCCCCCTAGTGGTGACTGTATAATCTGTATGTAGTGAGCTCCCTCTAGTGGTGGCTGTATAATCGGTATGTAGTGAGCTCCCTCTAGTGGTGGCTGTATAATCTGTATGTAGTGAGCTCCCTCTAGTGGTGACTGTATAACCTGTATATAGTGAGCTTCCTCTAGTGGTGGCTGTATAATCTGTATATAGTGAGCTCCCCCTAGTGGTGGCTGTATAATCTGTATGTAGTGAGCTCCCCCTAGTGCTGACTTTATAATCTGTATGTAGTGAGATCCCTCTAGTGGTGGCTGTATAATCTGTATGCAATGAGCTCCCTCTAGTGGTGGCTGTATAATCTGTATGAGTGAGCTCCCTCTAGTGGTGGCTGTATAATCTGTATGTAGTGAGCTCCCTCTAGTGGTGTCTGTATATTCTGTATGTAGTGAGCTCCCTCTAGTGGTGGCTGTATAATCTGTATGTAGTGAGCTCCCTCTAGTGGTGGCTGTATAATCTGTATGCAGTGAGCTCTCTCTAGTGGTGGCTGTATAATCTGTATGTAGTGAGCTCCCCCTAGTGGTGGCTGCATAATCTGTATGTAGTGAGCTCCCTCTAGTGATGGCTGTATAATCTGTATATAGTGAGCTCCCTCTAGTGGTGGCTGTATATTCTGTATGTAGTGAGCTCCCTCTAGTGGTGGCTGTATAATCTGTATGTAGTGAGCTCCCCCTAGTGGTGACTGTATAATCTGTATGTAGTGAGCTCCCTCTAGTGGTGGCTGTATAATCGGTATGTAGTGAGCTCCCTCTAGTGGTGGCTGTATAATCTGTATGTAGTGAGCTCCCTCTAGTGGTGGCTGTATAATCTGTATGTTGTGAGCTCCCTCTAGTGGTGACTGTATAATCTGTATGCTGTGAGCTCCCTCTAGTGGTGGCTGTATAATCTGTATGCAGTAAGCTCCCTCTAGTGGTGACTGTATAATCTGTATGTAGTAATCTCCCTCTAGTGGTGGCTGTATAATCTGTATGTTGTGAGCTCCCTCTAGTGGTGACTGTATAATCTGTATGCAGTGAGCTCCCTCTCGTGGTGGCTGTATAATCTGCATGCAGTGAGCTCCCTCTAGTGGTGACTGTATAATCTGTATGTAGTGATCTCCCTCTAGTGGTGGCTGTATAATCTGTATGTAGTGAGCTCCCTCTAGTGGTGGCTGTATAATCTGTATGTAGTGAGCTCCCTCTAGTGGTGACTGTATAACCTGTATATAGTGAGCTTCCTCTAGTGGTGGCTGTATAATCTGTATGTAGCTAGCTCCCTCTAGTGGTGGCTGTATAATCTGTATTTAGTGAGCTCCCTCTAGTGGTGGCTGTATAATCTGTATGTAGTGAGCTCCCTCTAGTGGTGGCTGTATAATCTGTATGTAGAGATCTCCCTCTAGTGGTGACTGTATAACCTGTATGCAGTGAGCTCCCTCTAGTGGTGACTGTATAATCTGTATGCAGTGAGCTCCCTCTAGTGGTGACTGTATAATCTGTATGTAGTGATCTCTCTCTAGTGGTGGCTGTATAATCTGTATGTAGTGAGTTCCCCCTAGTGGTAGCTGTATAATCTGTATGTAGTGAGCTTCCTCTAGTGGTGGCTGTATAACCTGTATATAGTGAGCTCCCTCTAGTGGTGGCTGTATAATCTGTATGTAGCGAGCTCCCTCTAGTGGTGACTGTATAATCTGTATGTAGTGATCTCCCTCTAGTGGTGGCTGTATAATCTGTATGTAGTGATTTCCCTCTAGTGGTGGCTGTATAATCTGTATTTAGTGAGCTCCCTCTAGTGGTGGCTGTATAATCTGTATGTAGTGATCTCCCTCTAGTGGTGACTGTATAATCTGTGTGTAGTGAGCTCCCTCTAGTGGTGACTGTATAATCTGTATGCAGTGAGCTCCCTCTGGTGGTGACTGTATAATCTGTATGTAGTGATCTCCCTCTAGTGGTGGCTGTATAATCTGTATGTAGTGATCTCCCTCTAGTGGTGGCTGTATAATCTGTATGTAGTGATCTCCCTCTAGTGGCGACTGTATAATCTGTATGTAGTGAGCTCCCTCTAGTGGTGGCTGTATAATCTGTATGCAGTGAACTCCCTCTAGTGGTGACTGTATAATCTGTATGTAGTGATCTCCCTCTAGTAGTGGCTGTATAATCTGTATGTAGTGAGTTCCCTCTAGTGGTGACTGTATAATCTGTATGTAGTGATCTCCCTCTAGTGGTAGCTGTATAATCTGTATGTAGTGAGCTCCCTCTAGTGGTGGCTGTATAACCTGTATATAGTGAGCTCCCTCTAGTGGTGGCTGTATAATCTGTATGTAGCGAGCTCCCCCTAGTGGTAGCTGTATAATCTGTATTTAGTGAGCTCCCTCTAGTGGTGACTGTATAATCTGTATGTAGTGAGCTCCCTCTAGTGGTGGCTGTATAATCTGTATGTAGTGAGCTCCCTCTAGTGGTGGCTGTATAATCTGTATGTAGTGATCTCCCTCTAGTGGTGACTGTATAATCTGTATGTAGTGAGCTCCCTCTAGTGGTGGCTGTATAATCTGTATGTAGTGAGCTCCCCCTAGTGGTGACTGTATAATCTGTATGTAGTGAGCTCCCTCTAGTGGTGGTTGTATAATCTGTATGCAGTGATCTCCCTCTAGTGGTAGCTGTATAATCTGTATGTAGTGAGCTCCCTCTAGTGGTGGCTGTATAATCTGTATGTAGTGAACTCCCTCTAGTGGTGGCTGTATAATCTGTATATAGTGAGCTCCCTCTAGTGGTGGCTGTATAATCTCTATGTAGTGAGCTCCCTCTCGTGGTGGCTGTATAATCTCTATGTAGTGAGCTCCCTCTAGTGGTGGCTGTATAATCTGTATGTAGTGAGCTCCCTCTAGTGGTGGCTGTATAATCTGTATGTAGTGAGCTCCTTCTAGTGGTGGCTGTATAATCTGTATGTAGTGAGCTCACTCTAGTGGTGGCTGTATATTCTGTATGCAGTGAGCTCCCTCTAGTGGTGGCTGTATAATCTGTATGTAGTGAGCTCCCTCTAGTGGTGGCTGTATAATCTGTATGTAGTGAGCTCCCTCTAGTGTTGTCTGTATAATCTGCATGTAGTGAGCTCCCTCTAGTGGTGTCTGTATAATCTGTATGTAGTGAGCTCCCTCTAGTGGTGTCTGTATAATCTGTATGTAGTGAGCTCCCCCTAGTGGTGGCTGTATAATCTGCATGTAGTGAGCTCCCTCTAGTGGTGTCTGTATAATCTGTATGTAGTGAGCTCCCTCTAGTGGTGTCTGTATAATCTGCATGTAGTGAGCTCCCCCTAGTGGTGGCTGTATAATCTGTATGTAATGAGCTCCCTCTAGTGGTGGCTGTATAATCTGTATGTAGTGAGCTCCCTCTAGTGGTGTCTGTATAATCTGCATGTAGTGAGCTCCCTCTGGTGGTGGCTGTATAATCTGTATGTAGTGAGCTCCCTCTAGTGGTGTCTGTAAAATCTGCATGTAGTGAGCTCCCTCTAGTGGTGGCTCCTTTTTTGGCTTACACTCTACTAGATGCCTGTGGACGCTGTTTATGGGGTAACTCTGTTTTATAGCTTGTTTTATGGAGGTGCACTCTGCTTCCAGTGTTAATGGCCAGAACTTTGATGTCACTGATAAAGGAGGTTTGCCCGCTCCCTTCTAAATGGCCCACATTACTAATTAGGTGCCACTAAATGAGTCCCATTTACATGACTTAGGAGAGGGATACGTCATATGACCGTCTCAGCTCTGCTAAATGGTTGAAGGAGAGGGGATGTGATAGACTTTTCCAACCCTGACTGTAACTTTTTGGGGGGCTCTTCCATGGAGGCGGCTGGTGGTGTGCAGACAATGCAGTCCAGTCTTGGGGTACAGATTTTGTTCTTTATTTAAAGGGTGTCGCTCGCCGCTCCCCACCCGTGTAATACTTAATACAATAAATACAGTCAGATTTAGCTGTCACATCTGGATCCAGGGGTCCCATCATATGCAACAGGTGGTGACGGGGCTCGGTCCGGGCGGCTCCTCACACGGACAGCTGCAGGTTCTGAGCCGCCGCCTGTAATCTCCCAAATATTGTCATCAAACTGAGAGCGGTGACGATGGCGATGGCGGCTGCACTGGAGCACTGTAAGAAAACCAGCAGAGAATGGGTTAATACGGTCATGTGGTAGTTTATAGTATAATGGTGGTCACTGGTCAATCACCACAATCACCTGTCTGCGAGGGTGACCTTGTGCATAATACACCGCAGTGAACGCTCTTCACCTCGCCCCCACCATGCCGTCTGCTCGCCCCAAAATTACCATCACTGCCCACTATATACAAGCCACTGCACAACTGCAAATACGGACACCATGGAATATAATGTCCACCAGGGTTCACCTGCTGGACACCAGAGATTATAACCTGCCGTCCATGTACTGGACACCAGAGATTATAACCTGCCGTTCATGTACTGGACACCAGAGATTATAACCTGCCGTCCATGTCCTGGACACCAGAGATTATAACCTGCCGTTCATGTACTGGACACCAGAGATTATAACCTGCCGTCCATGTACTGGACACCAGTGATTATAACCTGCCGTCCATGTACTGGACACCAGAGATTATAACCTGCTGTCCATTTACTGGACACCAGAGATTATAACCTGCCGTCCATGTGCTGGACACCAGAGATTATAACCTGCCGTCCATGTACTGGACACCAGAGATTATAACCTGCCGTCCATGTACTGGACACCAGAGATTATAACCTGCCATCCATGTACTGGACACCAGAGATTATAACCTGCCGTCCATGTGCTGGACACCAGAGATTATAACCTGCCGTCCATGTACTGGACACCAGAGATTATAACCTGCCGTCCATGTACTGGACACCAGAGATTATAACCTGCCATCCATGTACTGGACACCAGAGATTATAACCTGCCGTCCATGTACTGGACACCAGAGATTATAACCTGCCGTTCATGTGCTGGACACCAGAGATTATAACCTGCCGTCCATGTGCTGGACACCAGAGATTATAACCTGCTGTCTATGTACTGGACACCAGTGATTATAACCTGCCGTCCATGTACTGGACACCAGAGATTATAACCTGCCGTCCATGTACTGGACACCAGAGATTATAACCTGCCGTCCATTTACTGGACACCAGAGATTATAACCTGCCGTCCATGTCCTGGACACCAGAGATTATAACCTGCCGTCCATGTACTGGACACCAGAGATTATAACCTGCTGTCCATGTACTGGACACCAGAGATTATAACCTGCCGTCCATTTACTGGACACCAGAGATTATAACATGCGTCCATGTACTGGACACCAGAGATTATAACCTGCCGTCCATTTACTGGACACCAGAGATTATAACCTGCCGTCCATGTACTGGACACCAGAGATTATAACCTCCCGTCCATGTGCTGGACACCAGAGATTATAACCTGCCGTCCATGTACTGGACACCAGAGATTATAACCTGCCGTCCATGTACTGGACACCAGAGATTATAACCTGCCGTCCATGTCCTGGACACCAGAGATTATAACCTCCCGTCCATGTGCTGGACACCAGAGATTATAACTTTCCGTCTATGTACTGGACACCAGACATTATAACTTGCCGTCCATGTGCTGGACACCAGACATTATAACCTCCCATCCATGTGCTGGACACCAGAGATTATAACCTGCCATCCATGTGCTGGACCCCAGAGATTATAACCTGCCGTCCATGTGCTGGACCCCAGAGATTATATCCTCCCGTCCATGTACTGGACACCAGAGATTATAACCTGCCGTCTATGTCCTGGACACCAGAGATTATAACCTGCCGTCCATGTACTGGACACCAGAGATTATAACCTGCCGTATATGTACTGGACACCAGAGATTATAACCTGCCGTCCATGTACTGGACACCAGAGATTATAACCTGCCGTCCATGTGATGGACACCAGAGATTATAACCTGCCGTCCATGTACTGGACACCAGAGATGATAACCTGCCGTCCATGTGCTGGACACTAGAGATTATAACCTGCCGTCCATGTACTGGACACCAGAGATTATAACCTGCCGTTCATGTGCTGGACACCAGAGATTATAACCTGCCGTCCATGTGCTGGACACCAGAGATTATAACCTGCTGTCTATGTACTGGACACCAGTGATTATAACCTGCCGTCCATGTACTGGACACCAGAGATTATAACCTGCCGTCCATGTACTGGACACCAGAGATTATAACCTGCCGTCCATTTACTGGACACCAGAGATTATAACCTGCCGTCCATGTCCTGGACACCAGAGATTATAACCTGCCGTCCATGTACTGGACACCAGAGATTATAACCTGCTGTCCATGTACTGGACACCAGAGATTATAACCTGCCGTCCATTTACTGGACACCAGAGATTATAACATGCGTCCATGTACTGGACACCAGAGATTATAACCTGCCGTCCATTTACTGGACACCAGAGATTATAACCTGCCGTCCATGTACTGGACACCAGAGATTATAACCTCCCGTCCATGTGCTGGACACCAGAGATTATAACCTGCCGTCCATGTACTGGACACCAGAGATTATAACCTGCCGTCCATGTACTGGACACCAGAGATTATAACCTGCCGTCCATGTCCTGGACACCAGAGATTATAACCTCCCGTCCATGTGCTGGACACCAGAGATTATAACTTTCCGTCTATGTACTGGACACCAGACATTATAACTTGCCGTCCATGTGCTGGACACCAGACATTATAACCTCCCATCCATGTGCTGGACACCAGAGATTATAACCTGCCATCCATGTGCTGGACCCCAGAGATTATAACCTGCCGTCCATGTGCTGGACCCCAGAGATTATATCCTCCCGTCCATGTACTGGACACCAGAGATTATAACCTGCCGTCTATGTCCTGGACACCAGAGATTATAACCTGCCGTCCATGTACTGGACACCAGAGATTATAACCTGCCGTATATGTACTGGACACCAGAGATTATAACCTGCCGTCCATGTACTGGACACCAGAGATTATAACCTGCCGTCCATGTGATGGACACCAGAGATTATAACCTGCCGTCCATGTACTGGACACCAGAGATGATAACCTGCCGTCCATGTGCTGGACACTAGAGATTATAACCTGCCGTCCATGTACTGGACACCAGAGATTATAACCTGCCGTCCATGTACTGGACACCAGAGATTATAACCTGCCGTCTATGTCCTGGACACCAGAGATTATAACCTGCCGTCCATGTCCTGGACACCAGAGATTATAACCTGCCATCCATGTACTGGACACCAGAGATTATATCCTGTCGTCCATGTCCTGGACGCCAGAGATTATAACCTCCCGTCCATGTGCTGGACACCAGAGATTATAACCTGCTGTCCATGTCCTGGACACCAGAGATTATAACCTGCCGTCCATGTACTGGACACCAGAGATTATAACCTGCCGTCCATGTCCTGGACACCAGAGATTATAACCTGCCGTCCATGTACTGGACACCAGAGATTATAACCTGCCGTCCATGTCCTGGACGCCAGAGATTATAACCTCCCGTCCATGTGCTGGACACCAGAGATTATAACCTGCCGTCCATGTACTGGACACCAGAGATTATAACCTGCCGTCCATGTCCTGGACACCAGAGATTATAACCTGCCGTCCATGTGCTGGACACCAGAGATTATAACCTGCCGTCCATGTCCTGGACACCAGTGATTATAACTTGCCGTCCATGTACTGGACACCAGAGATTATAACCTGCTGTCCATGTGCTGGACACCAGAGATTATAACCTGCCGTCCATGTGCTGGACACCAGAGATTATAACCCGCCATCCATGTACTGGACACCAGAGATTATAACCTGCCGTCCATGTACTGGACACCAGAGATTATAACCTGCCGTCCATGTGCTGGACACCAGAGATTATAACCTGCCATCCATGTGCTGGACCCCAGAGATTATAACCTGCCGTCCATGTACTGGACACCAGAGATTATAACCTGCTGTCCATGTGCTGGACACCAGAGATTATAACCTGCCATCCATGTGCTGGACACCAGAGATTATAACCTGCCGTCCATGTGCTGGACACCAGAGATTATAACCTGCCGTCCATGTGCTGGACACCAGAGATTATAACCTGCCATCCATGTGCTGGACCCCAGAGATTATAACCTGCCGTCCATGTACTGGACACCAGAGATTATAACCTGCTGTCCATGTGCTGGACACCAGAGATTATAACCTGCCATCCATGTGCTGGACACCAGAGATTATAACCTGCCGTCCATGTACTGGACACCAGAGATTATAGATTATAACCTGCCGATCACCAGGGATATTACAACTCTCCCACCGTCCACCATGACTCAGAAGTCTTCATGTTCTCCTCACAGATCGGTGGAGGAATAATTGGGGCTCCACGTTTCCTGACAATGTTGATCGGGGTAATGACCTGACGGCGCCCCCTGCTGGAGGGTCCTAAATACCTTAAGGACAGAGCCATGGAACGTCCATATGTACTGGAGATGGGTGTTGAGGAGGGCCAGGCTGCAGGGAAGGTACGAATCCTCCTGCTCATGATCGCGACACCTGCACAAGAAAAGTCCACGAGTAAAGGATGATATCAAGTATCTTATCTGGGGTGTGATACACCTGGTGCAATGCTCTGCAGAGCCGCCTAGTCATTTACACCAAAGCTACAGTATCCTCAAGGAGATCTGAAAAAGCAGAGCGGCAGTTTAAAGTATAGGGAGAGACAGAATTGCAACATGTCTAAGAGACATTGAAGCCTAGTGGGAGTAACAAATTATACGGTAGCTTTACTATTATGGAGTAGGGCTGCTATGTAAAGCATGAGGGAGGGACCGAACAGCAGCCAGGACCAACCCACAGACTCCAACAGATGATGCAGCAGAGCTGGAGTCACGAGTCCTAACTCCATAGGGAAGGAAAGGCGATAAACTGCAGGAAGCCCCGAAGTGCAGATCTGTGAATGAACCCCCCCCCCAATTACATCGGTGCCCCTACCAGATACGGCGATCACTCACCTGCGGTACAGCTCCATGACGATGGTGTAATTACTGCGCGAAGACGAGCTGTTAAATCCCAGCTGACGAAGAGCGGATCGGGGGAGCGAGACGCCTTCTTCTACCAGGATCCCCAAATTATAGAGGCCCTGAAACCACCGCACACGAGACCCATCAGTGTCACAGCACCCTGGACTGCATTATCTGTGGTGTTACATAGGACTGCAGGTGGGATCTACTACATTATCTGTACTCAGAGAGTTATCACTGTGTTATCTGTGGTGTTACATAGGACTGCAGGTGACATCTACTACATTATCTGTACTCTGATAGTTATCACTGTGTTATCTGTGGTGTTACATAGGACTGCAGGTAACATCTACATTATCTGTACTCAGAGAGTTATCACTGTGTTATCTGTGGTGTTACATAGGACTGCAGGTGACATCTACTGCATTATCTGTACTCAGAGATTTATCACTGTGTTATCTGTAGTGTTACATAGGACTGCAGGTGACATCTGCTAAATTATCTGTACTCAGAGAGTTATCACTGTGTTATCTGTGGTGTTACATAGGACTGCAGGTGACATCTACTACATTATCTGTACTCAGAGAGTTATCACTGTGTTATCTGTGGTGTTACATAGGACTGCAGGTGACATCTACTGCATTATATGTGCTCAGAGTTATCACTGTGTTATCTGTGGTGTTACATAGGACTGCAGGTGACATCTACTACATTATCTGTACTCAGAGACTTATCACTGTGTTATCTGTGGTGTTACATAGGACTGCAGGTGACATCTACTACATTATCTGTACTCACTGAGTTATCACTGTGTTATCTGAGGTGTTACATAGGACTGCAGGTGATATCTACTACATTATCTGTACTCAGAGTTATCACTGTTATCTGTGGTGTTACATAGGACTGCAGATGACATCTACTACATTATCTGTAATCAGAGAGCTATCACTGTGTTATCTGTGGTGCTACATAGGACTGCAGGTGACATCTACTACATTATCTGTTCTCAGAGAGTTATCACTGTGTTATCTGTGGTGTTACATAGGACTGCAGGTGAAATCTACTACATTATCTGTACTCACGGAGTTATCACTGTGTTATCTGTAGTGTTACATAGGACTGCAGGTGTATCTACTACATTATCTGTACTCAGAGAGTTATCACTGTGTTATCTGTGGTGTTACATAGGACTGCAGGTGACATCTACTACATTATATGTACTCAGATAGTTATCACTGTGCTATCTGTGGTGTTACATAGGACTGCAGGTGACATCTACTACATTATCTGTACTCAGAGAGTTATCACTGTGTTATCTGTGGTGTTACATAGGACTGCAGGTGACATCTACTACATTATCTGTACTCAGAGAGTTATCACTGTGTTATCTGTGGTGTTACATAGGACTGCAGGTGAAATCTACTACATTATCTGTACTCACGGAGTTATCACTGTGTTATCTGTAGTGTTACATAGGACTGCAGGTGGTATCTACTACATTATCTGTACTCAGAGAGTTATCACTGTGTTATCTGTGGTGTTACATAGGACTGCAGGTGACATCTACTACATTATATGTACTCAGATAGTTATCACTGTGCTATCTGTGGTGTTACATAGGACTGCAGGTGACATCTACTACATTATCTGTACTCAGAGAGTTATCACTGTGTTATCTGTGGTGTTACATAGGACTGCAGGTGACATCTACTACATTATCTGTACTCAGAGAGTTATCACTGTGTTATCTGTGGTGTTACATAGGACTGCAGGTGAAATCTACTACATTATCTGTACTCACGGAGTTATCACTGTGTTATCTGTAGTGTTACATAGGACTGCAGGTGGTATCTACTACATTATCTGTACTCAGAGAGTTATCACTGTGTTATCTGTGGTGTTACATAGGACTGCAGGTGACATGTACTACATTAACTGTACTCAGAGAGTTATTACTGTGTCATCTGTGGTGTTACATAGGACTGCAGGTGACATCTACTACATTATCTGTACTCATAGACCTATCACTGTGTTATCTGTGCTGTTACATAGGACTGCAGTTGGCATCTACTACATTATCTGTACTCACTGAGTTATCACTGTGTTATCTGTGGTGTTGCATAGGACTGCAGGTGACATCTACTATATTATCTGTAATCAGAGAGCTTGTGACTGCATTATCTGTGGTGTTACATAGGACTGCAGGTGACATCTACTACATTATCTGTACTCAGAGATTTATCACTGTGTTATCTGTGGTGTTACATAGGACTGCAGGTGACATCTACTACATTATCTGTACTCAGAGAGTTATCACTGTGTTATCTGTGGTGTTACATAGGACTGCAGGTGACATCTACTACATTATCTGTACTCAGAGAGTTATCACTGTGTTATCTGTGGTGTTACATAGGACTGCAGGTGACATCTACTACATTATCTGTACTCAGAGAGCTATTCACTGTGTATCTGTGGTGTTACATAGGACTGCAGTGACATCTACTACATTATCTGTACTCAGAGACTTATCACTGTGTTATCTGTGGTGTTACATAGGACTGCAGGTGACATCTACTACATTATCTGTACATCAGAGAGTTATCACTGTGTTATCTGTGGTGTTACATAGGACTGCAGGTGACATCTACTACATTATCTGTACTCAGATATCACTGTGTTATCTGTGGTGTTACATAGGACTGCAGGTGACATCTACTACATTATCTGTACTCAGAGAGCTTATCACTGTGTATCTGTGGTGTTACATAGGACTGCAGGTGACATCTACTACATTATCTGTACATCAGAGAGTTATCACTGTGTTATATGTGGTGTTACATAGGACTGCAGGTGACATCTACTACATTATCTGTACACAGATAGTTATCACTGTGTTATCTGTGGTGTTACATAGGACTGCAGGTGACATCTACTACATTATCTGTACTCAGAGAGTTATCACTGTGTTATCTGTGGTGTTACATAGGACTGCAGGTGACATCTACTACATTATCTGTACTCAGAGAGTTATCACTGTGTTATCTGTGGTGTTACATAGGACTGCAGGTGACATCTACTATATTATCTGTACTCAGAGAGTTATCACTGTGTTATCTGTGGTGTTACATAGGACTGCAGGTGACATCTACTACTATTATCTGTAATCAGAGAGTTATCACTGTGTTATCTGTGGTGTTACATAGGACTGCAGGTGACATCTACTACATTATCTGTACTCAGAGAGTTATCACTGTGTTATCTGTGGTGTTACATAGGACTGCAGGTGACATCTACTACATTATCTGTACACAGATCGTTATCACTGTGTTATCTGTGGTGTTACATAGGACTGCAGGTGACATCTACTACATTATCTGTACTCAGCGAGTTATAACTGTGTTATCTGTGGTGTTACATAGGACTGCAGGTGACATCTACTATATTATCTGTACTCAGAGAGTTATCGCTGTGTTATCTGTGGTGTTACATAGGACTGCAGGTGACATCTACTACATTATATGTACTCAGATAGTTATCACTGTGCTATCTGTGGTGTTACATAGGACTGCAGGTGACATCTACTACATTATCTGTACTCAGAGACTTATCACTGTGTTATCTGTGGTGTTACATAGGACTGCAGGTGACATCTACTACATTATCTGTACTCAGAAAGTTATCACTGTGTTATCTGTGGTATTACATAGGACTGCAGGTGACATCTACTACATTATCTGTACTCAGAAAGTTATCACTGTGTTATCTGTGGTATTACATAGGACTGCAAGTGACATCTACGACATTATCTGTGCTCTGAGAGTTATCACTGTGTTATCTGTGGTGTTACATAGGACTGCAGGTGACATCTACTACATTATCTGTGCTCTGAGAGTTATCACTGTGTCATCTGTGGTGTTACATAGGACTGCAGGTGACATCTACTATATTATCTGTAATCAGAGAGCTGTCACTGTGTTATATGAGGTGTTACATAGGACTGCAGGTGACATCTACTACATTATCTGTACACAGATCGTTATCACTGTGTTATCTGTGGTGTTACATAGGACTGCAGGTGACATCTACTACATTATCTGTACACAGATCGTTATCACTGTGTTATCTGTGGTGTTACATAGGACTGCAGGTGACATCTACTACATTATCTGTACTCAGCGAGTTATAACTGTGTTACCTGTGGTGTTACATAGGACTGCAGGTGACATCTATTACATTATCTGTCCTCAGAGAGTTATCACTGTGTTATCTGTGGTGTTACATAGGACTGCAGGTGACATCTACTACATTATCTGTACACAGATCGTTATCACTGTGTTATCTGTGGTGTTACATAGGACTGCAGGTGACATCTACTACATTATCTGTACTCAGAGAGTTATCGCTGTGTTATCTGTGGTGTTACATAGGACTGCAGGTGACATCTACTACATTATATGTACACAGATCGTTATCACTGTGTTATCTGTGGTGTTACATAGGACTGCAGGTGACATCTACTACATTATCTGTACTCAGCGAGTTATAACTGTGTTATCTGGGGTGTTACATAGGACTGCAGGTGACATCTACTATATTATCTGTAATCAGAGAGCTGTCACTGTGCTATATGAGGTGTTACATAGGACTGCAGTCACTGGAGCCGCAGACATGGCTGCCTGTGGATGACCGGCTGCCCCCACCTCACCTTCCCCTCAGAGACTCCTCCCTCCGTTTTTTCGCACCCGGCGATGGGGGACGCGGCCGGTGAGGTGAAGCCCGCGGCCGCTCTAATAGGACTGCAGGTTGTATCTGGAGTTGTTGCTATGTACATGACTCGGCTCTGCTACACCTGCACATATTCCCAGTGGTACCTGTGGCTCTCGCTGCAGTGCTGCTGCTGTGTACATCTCCACCGCGGCCGCCACGTTCCTCTTCCTTCTGACGTGCGAGGTGTAGAACAGATCCCCCATCTTTATCTGAGCTGCAGGAGGAGGACAGGGGTCAGTGCACATTTGGGGGCCACCCTCGCACCCCCATACTGTCATTGACCTGGGCAGTTGTATCTGTTTCCAGGAATGCTGGGTGACGACGGAGCCTTCCTGGCCTCCTGCATGTCAGGCTGTGTAAGGCTCTCAGGGTGACAGGAGAGGACGCACAGGAGTCACATTATTAGACCCCAGCTGGGGCCCCCGGCCTGTCACCCCCCCCCCCCCCTCCGGGTTCCTGCGCTAACGTCACCGCAGCCGCCGACAGGACGGGATCTGATCGTCACAGGCTGAACCTCCATCTAAATCCTCTGCTTACTGATCCCCCACATGTCTTCTACTCTATTCACATCCAAAGCTGCATTTACAATCCTGAGGTCGCCTCTACTCCAGTCACCTCCAGAGCTGTATTTACAATCCTGCTATTACATTATTATTAGAGCAGCATTAACCGTGCTGTTGTTACATCATCCCATATACTCCGGTGACATCTAAAGCTGCAGCCACAATTCTATTGTCACATTATGTCTTATTTTGCACTCACCTCCAGAGCTGTATTCACAATTCTGCTGTTACGTGCTGTTTTACACTCCATTATCATGAAGAACTGCATTCACATCATTACATCATGTATTGTACTCCACTCACCTCCCACTCTGCATTAACCTTTCTGCATCATACCCTATACTCCAGTGACATTTAGAGCTGCAGCCACAATTCTATTGTTACATTACGTCTTCTTCTGCACTCACCTCTAGAGCTGTATTCACAATTCGGCAATTACATTGCGATTCATACTCCAGTCACATCAAGAGCTGCATTCACACTCCAGCTGTCACATCAGTTGTTATACTGTAGTCCCATACAAGATAATTTTACAGCCCTGCAGTTACATCATGTGTTATACTGCAGTTGCCTCCAGAGCTGCACTCACAATCTGGAGGAGCTGTTCCTAGCAGTGAATGCTCATTTTCTGCTGCACAGCTCCGGGTGTGTCCCACGATGCAGCGCAGCAGGATGTGCACAATACAAGTCCTAAGCAGAATGATGGCAGCAGCTTTGGATGTGACTGGAGCATAAGTGCGATGTAACCCCAGATGAGCACAGTATGGGTGGATCTCATATGTAATGTATACCCCCCCCCCCCCCCCCGTACAGCGCGCTGCTCCCACTCACCGTACGCCGGAGGTCGTTCGCCGTGGGTCGAGAGGTTGTAATATTTCCACGCACAGTCGATCTGCATGAAGCGTCTCACCAGTCCGTCCTGCGTACAACACGTACAGTCATTATTACAGGTCCTGCAGTCCCATGTAAATCACTCTGGAAGAAAATACTCTGCAACTTCTAATGCTGCAACATTTCAAGATCTCTGAAACATCTGGCGTGGCTCCATTCAGCCCTATGCTCACAGAGTGGATGGCCTTGTGTCAGTGTAGGTCAGGACAGGACTTGCCTGCGCTGATACACTGTAACAAACCCCCACATGGAGAGAAGAGATGTAAGCAGTGGTAGTGTATGAACAGGGAGGTAACTGTAAGGGTCCCTCTCCACGGAGGTCTGTGGGGGGGTCCGTCATGTACTCACAGGGTCGTCCTCACAGATAAAGGCTGCATTGAACTGAGCGACCTCAAATCCGGCCTCCGCTGCCTCGATATAATGGAGGAGAGCCCCGGGCCTAGGAGACAAGAGGAGACCCGATGAGAGAGAATTCATCAGAGGAGACCACAGAATGATGGGAGTTATGGTTCGCCTGCACTTCACTAAAACCACAGGGAGCAAAAGGAAACAATGGGCAGAAGCATCACCAGGGACAGGAGGGACATGCTGGATCCGGAGGGGGTTATCCTTCTCAGGGGCTTGTTGTATCTCACATGTGGCCCACATTCACCAACAACCACCTCGAAAACAAATGGCAGCTATTACCAGGAGAGGCCCCGACCGGTGGAGAATGTCCATGTCCACTGCTGACCACTTCACTCACTGGATTGGTTTGGTGGAACTCATCCATGTTTCATGGTTTGTGATAAGTCCGTAGTATCTTGTGGTTTGGCTTCTGTCTCCCTGGTGTCTTGTGGTTTATTTTCTTTGTCCCTAGCATCTTGTGGTTTACTTTCTATATCCTTGGTGTCTTGAGGTTCGGATTCTCTATTCCTTGTGTCTTGTGGTTTGGTTGCTCTATCCTTGCTGTATTGTGATGTGGTTCATCAATGCCTGCTGTCTTGAGGTTTCTTTTTTCTATCCCTGCTGTCTTGAGGTTTGGTTGTTGTTTTTCTAGTATCTTCTGGGTTGGGTTTTTCCCATCCCTGGTGTCTTGTGGTTTGGTTTCTCTATCTCCGGCACCTTGAGCATTAGATTCTGTATCCCTGGTGTCTTGTGGCACTGCTTTTCTATCCCTGGTGTGGTGTCTTGTGGTTTGGTTGCTCTATCCCCGATATCTTGAGCATTAGATTCTGTGTCCCTGGTGACTTGTGGTACAAATTTCTATCTCTGGTGTCTTGTGGTTTGGTTTTTCTATCCATGGTTCCTTCAGCATTAGTTTTTCTATCCCTGGTGTCTTGTGGTTTGGTTGCTCTATCTCCGGTACCTTGAGCTTTAGACTCTGTGTCCCTGGTGTCTTGTGGCACTGTTTTTCTATCCCTGGTGTCTTCAGCGTTAGTTTTTCTATCCCTGGTGTCTTGTGGCACAGTTTATCTATCTCTGGTGTCTTGTGGTTTGGTTTTTCTATCCATGGTGCCTTCAGCGTTAGTTTTTCTATCCCTGGTGTCTTGTGGTTTGGTTGCTCTATCTTCGGCACCTTGAGCCTTAGACTCTGTGTCCCTGGTGTCTTGTGGCACTGTTTTTCTATCCCTGGTGTATCAAGGTTTGCCACCTGCAGCCCTCGTGTATTGTTGTTCATTTTTACCAAGTTCCTGGTGTCTGGTCATTAACACTGTCACTTGATGTCCGATCCTTGGCCTCCAATGGACTCTTTCCTGCCCCGTTCCTTGTGCTCAGAGGAGGTCTCTGTGGTTCCTGTACCTGATATATGTATGAAAGCTCAATGCAGGAGGGAGAGAAGGGAGCGGCTGTCATCCGTCCCGTGTGAGCCTCCACATTGATCTCAACACTGACCTCATTTCCAGGGGCACAGGCCTGGGGATAATTTCTTCTAAACTTACAGAATTAAGTCTCCCATCCAGGATGTGGAAGACATGACACCAGTGAGAACAAAGTCTAACATCAATGTGAAGGAGATGCTGGAAGGAAGCTTCTCACCAGGAGTTCTGGAGGTAATCATCTAAAGCTTTCCTCAGTGTGGCCCCCAGGTACCCGTCCTGCTCTCCTGCCCATTTGGTCCACCTGAGGGAATAAGAAGAAATATAAATTGATGCTTTTGATGAGAATGTTCAGGGTGGCCAGGTCATTCTCCCTCTCTCGTCTCTGCTCCTCATGCCAGCTTGATGTAGGGCATATCAACAGCAATACATAGGGATGGTCCTGACATGAGGGACCAGGAGGTTGCACTTACATCACAGCATCATATGGCAGACGATCCACGACCCCCGGAAGACCCTCTATCCAGAAGGAGGAGACGTGCACGGCTGCATCAATGTGGCCTCGGATTGCTGAGCGCAGGTAATAGTAGTACGCTGCAGACTGAGAAAGGTTTATTTAGTGAGCGGTGGAGGAAAGCCCAGAAGTCCCAGACACCATGACTACACAAACAGAACTCATGCACAAGGAAAAGCGGAAATTTTGGGGGGTGGGGTACATGCCACGTCTCTAGGGGGTGCTCATACTATGCTCATACCATGCTCTTATTGGACAGCTCAGTATCCGGTCATGGCCTGGGGAACCTTCATGGCCAATACTATCAAGTAGAAGGGGACATTGGTTCAGAAGATGCATGTGTCATTCTGTTATTCTCTACAGCTGGAAAGCTGAAATCTCATCTCTGTTCATATTGACCCTCCTCTACTGCTGGGATGTTTCCAAGAGGGGGGATACAGTAACTCACGTGGTTCTGAGGCTTCCCAGGGATTAGCCCATAGTAGTTTAGGATTCCTAGGTTGAACGGAGCCTCAGGATTTCCAAGTTCATCCGCTTTCTCCCAGAACTCCACGGCTTTCTTGTAATCATTCTCGAACTGCTCGTAATACCAGCCGAGACTGTTCATCGCTGGAACAAAGTCCTGAAGGGAAGAGTCATGAGAATTTATCTGAACGTCTCACTGCCAGTCCTCACATCTCTGCACTCCAGACTTCAGCAGGTACCAGACTTGTCCCATAATCAGCCAGATGAACCAGGAGATCCTCCCAGAATTTCCTGGCAGTGTCTCCTTCTTACTGTGCAGACACAGAACTGAGATCAGGAGTGCACAACCTGGTTTCAGGACCACAGTTCCAGATTGTGCCCCTCACATTACCAGATTGTGGGCAGCACGGTGGCTCAGTGGGTAGCATCCGACCAAGGACATCTTCATGGAGTTTGTATCTTCTCCCTGTGTTTCCTCTGGACTGATAGGTACAGACTGACAGGGACCTTAGATTGTGAGCCCCATTGGGGACAGTTGGATGATAATGTCTGTATAGTAGCGCTATATAAGTGCATAAGATAAATAATTGTGCCCCTCACATTGCCTGTGCTCCTACCAAGTACCCATTCAGTGTTCTGCTGCTTCTGACATACATCGGGCAGCTCACAGCTTTCTCTGCTCTTGTCAGATCAGAGTATGGAGAGGGGACAAGCATCCAAGTCATCACGAGGTCACACGGGCTGTACTCTATTTGAATGTATTTGATGACTAGTGATGAGCGGGAGGTGCCAAATTTGATTTCGCGATATTTCGCGAATATTCGATTGAATATTCGTCTTATATTTGTCGAAATCGAATATTCGTCATTATTCTATTTATCGCAAATAATATGTGACCTAATTATTCGCGTATTACGATTTTTTTTTACAGTATAAGACAACTTTCCTATTGGTTGGCAATGGCTAATATGTGTATTTTACGGATATTCGCTATATTGCTACATATTCTTGTTTTAGAATATGACAAATATTCTAAAAAACGTTATAGCAATATAGCGAATATATTCGTAAAATACACATATAGACTGCAATTTAGCTAATATAGTGCTGTAATCTTTTTTTATATTAGCTAAATTACAGTCTATATGTGTATTTACGAATATTCGCTATATTGCTATAACTTTGATTTTTAGAATATTACGAATATGACAAATATTCTAAAAAACAAAGTTATAGCAATATAGCGTTATTTAGAATATTCGTCATTTTTTTTTTTTTCAATCTGTACTGCTATTCTACTTTGGCATACTCCTCCCCGACAATCGTCCCCGTCACCATGGGAACGCCTGTGGATTAGAATATACCATCGGATCTGAGTTTTCACGATCTCAGGGAAAACTCAGATCCGATGGTATTTTCTAACCCACAGGCGTTCCCATGGTGACGGGGACGCTTGTCGGGAAGGAGTTTGCAAACAACTGTACTGATTAGAAAAAAATATGCGAATATTCTAAATACCGAATATACAGACGTGGACAAAATTGTTGGTACCCTTTGGTCAATGAAAGAAAAAGTCACAATGGTCACAGAAATAACTTTAATCTGACAAAAGTAATAATAAATTAAAATTCTATAAATGTTAACCAATGAAAGTCAGACATTGTTTTTCAACCATGCTTCAACAGAATTATGTAAAAAAATAAACTCATGAAACAGGCATGGACAAAAATGATGGTACCCCTAGAAAACACAGAACATAATGTGACCAAAGGGACATGTTAATTCAAGGTGTGTCCACTAATTAGCATCACAGGTGTCTACAACCTTGTAATCAGCCATTGGGCCTATATATATGGCTCCAGGTAATCACTGTGTTGTTTGGTGATATGGTGTGTACCACACTCGACATGGACCAGAGGAAGCAAAGGAAAGAGCTGTCTCAAGAGATCAGAAAGAAAATTATAGACAAGCATGTTAAAGGTAAAGGCTATAAGACCATCTCCAAGCAACTAGATGTTCCTGTGAGTACAGTTGCACATATTATTCATAAGTTTAAGATCCATGGGACTGTAGCCAACCTCCCTGGACGTGGCCGCAGGAGGAAAATTGATGACAAATCTAAGAGACGGATAATCCGAATGGTAACAAAAGAGCCTAGAAAGACTTCTAAAGAGATTCAAGGTGAACTTCATGCTCAAGGAACATCAGTGTCAGATCGCACCATCCGTCGTTGTTTGAGCCAAAGTGGACTACATGGGAGACGACCAAGGAGGACACCATTGTTGAAAACGAATCATAAAAAAGCAAGACTGGAATATGCCAAACTACATGTTGACAAGCCACAAAGCTTCTGGGAGAATGTCCTGTGGACAGATGAGACAAAAATCGAAGTTTTTGCCAAGGCACATCAGCTGTATGTTCACAGACGAAAAAATGAAGCATATCAAGAAAAGAACACTGTCCCTACTGTGAAACATGGAGGAGGCTCTGTTATGTTCTGGGGCTGCTTTGCTGCGTCTGGCACAGGGTGTCTTGAATCTGTGCAGGGTACAATGAAATCTCAAGACTATCAAGGAATTCTAGAGAGAAATGTACTAGCCAGTGTCAGAAAGCTTGGTCTCAGTCGCAGGTCATGGGTCTTGCAACAGGACAATGACCCAAAACACACCGCTAAAAACACCCAAGAATGGCTAAGAGGAAAAAATTGGACTATTCTAAAGTGGCCTTCTATGAGCCCTGACCTCAATCCTATTGAGCATCTTTGGAAGGAGCTGAAACATGCAGTCTGGAAAAGGCACCCTTCAAACCGGACACAACTGGAGCAGTTTGCTCATGAGGAGTGGGCCAAAATACCTGCTGAGAGGTGCAGATGTCTCATTGACAGTTACAGGAAGCGTTTGATTGCAGTGATTGCCTCAAAAGGTTGCGCAACAAAATATTAAGTTAGGGGTACCATCATTTTTGTCCATGCCTGTTTCATGAGTTTATTTTTTTACATAATTCTGTTGAAGCATGGTTGAAAAACAATGTCTGACTTTCATTGGTTAACATTTATAGAATTTTAATTTATTATTACTTTTGTCAGATTAAAGTTATTTCTGTGACCATTGTGACTTTTTCTTTCATTGACCAAAGGGTACCAACAATTTTGTCCACGTCTGTATATTCCCTATATTGCTATATATTTGTTATTTAGAATATTGGTCATTTTTTTCCCTATATGAAAACGTGATTCCTTCCTGCTTAAGTTGCTTGTGGGCCAATGACTCTGATCTTTAAAAATGACGAATATTCGATATAGCGACTATATAGCACTATATTCTAAATATTCACGAATTAGCGAAGTTGCGATATTCGGGATTAATATTCGCTATTCGAATATTCGTGCTCAACACTATTGATGACTCACACATTGTTCTGTATGGGAGAAGGAGAGCGTGGATCAACCAGGCCATACTGTATCCAAGTGTAGATAGAGAGGAGATGGCTGTCTATAAGGGAGGGGGATCAGGAGGCTCTGCATGTGTACAGAGGAGGAATGAACAGGGGAGGGCTGTACGCTATCGAAGTATAGATAGACAGTCGGTAGGGGAGAGGAGATCACCCAGACTGGGTATGAGGGTACAGATAGAACACACAGACTCTGCAGGAGGAGGAATCACAAGCGTCTTATCCTCGGCACAGAGCTGCAGAAGGTAGAGCGACCAAGCGATGAGGCTGTGCTGCTGACAGATGAAAGCTAGTGAAGACAGCAGCATCCTGGACCTCACATGCAGCGTGTGTTACACAGAGGGACACAACCACGTGGGAAAAGTAAAAAAACTCGGATCAGGGTGTAAACTGAATATCAGGGCACTGAAAATAAAAGAAGGAAAATCTGTACAAAGCACAAAGCACACCACCCTACAGTACCACGTACCAGGGCCAGCCCGCTGGTTTGGGACCACATAGAATGGCATCATCTGCCAGACACCTTAAGGTTTGCTGGGAAGTGTAGTGGACATCAGTGAGGGAGGACGTAGCTAGTTTTCTTGTGGACAAACATCAGAGGGATCTTCAAAAATCCTTCTAGAACCTTACATTACCACCTCTTTTGGGCCCCCACTATCTTTATTGGTTGATCCTGTGTCCTCTCATGCATATAATACCATGTCCTGCATAGGGTGCATATATATTTCCTTGCAGAGTACTGTTCAAGTGTAATGTGCCTGGTTCACCAGCAGATGGCGGCACTTCTGGCAGAACCCTTCTTCCATTCTATTGCCCTCTCTAGAGAAAGAGGAGTTTAGCTAGTGAGAGTTCAGTTCCAGCCTACCCCTCCTGCGGAGAGGTTGTAAGTAGCTTACCCCTGTAAGGGGAAGCAGCAGGCCTCGTCCCTGCCGGACAGGCCCTGCCCGGGAGTTCCTTATGGCCGCATGTCCCCTCCTGGGCTTGCATTGCCTAAAAGCCAAGCTAAGGAAGCTTGAAGCCAGGAAGAAGTTCATAGGATTAAAGTAAGAGACAGACTACAGAAAGATAAGATACAAGTTACAGCAGAAAGCAAAAGGAAAAGTTCCTAATTAATCCAGCATAGCAGAGCTGAGAGAGTACAGATGTAGCAGAGCTGAGAGTGTTTGCCTGCCAGAATTAATGCCAAGACCTGCTGATGACCAAGACAAAGTTGGGAGATTGTTTGCTGATGAAAGTTTATGCCAAGTAAAGCTGTGTTTAATGTTAATACAAGTCTGGACTCAAGTTATTCTACAAATTCCTCAACTGTTAACCCTTTTTTTGCACTGCTTCATCCGACCACGTTGGGATCCAAGGATATCCAGGTAGGAGCACCGTGACAAGTGCTAAAGCCACACCTAAAGGACACTATATGAGACCCTCATGTGACCCAAATATCCAATAGATTGCAACCATTGTCCCAGACATCCAGGGCACCAGGAGGGGGCGTCTCACCATGTCGGCTGCTTTCTTCAGGAACTCCAGCGCCTTAGGGATGTTCTGCTTCACTCCTTGACCCTGAAACAAAAAGCCATAAAAAATAGGAAGAGAAACATCAGCAACAAGATTCCAACACTCACTCTCCACCACTACTACTACTCTAAACATCCTCCCTGAAGACTCATAGGAGCGAAACTGCTGCATCTAAAGAACATGTGAAGTTTGTGAATGTGTCCTGGTGGCACGGTGGTCCTCCAGGTATTTGGCAGTATTATTTGAGCACTATGTGGCGCACGGCTCTTTGGTGCTCTTATTTGGGCAGTGTAGAGCACAGCCTTTTTGTGTTCACTGTATTATGTAGGCACTGCATGGCGGTACTACTTGTCCTGCAGATATGTAAATGATATGTAAATGATATGTAAATGATTACAGGTGTGCTCTGATTAGACCTCGGGTATTGCCACAAGAGGGCGTAAAAGTGCTTCCCCCGCTGCCCTATTCGGCAGTCCTATGTGGACGGCGTTACTGTCATTTGGCACTAAGCACTGCATGGCAGTATTATGTAGGAACTCTGTGTCAGTATTATGTGGGAAATATATTTCACTGGTATTTAGCACTATATGGCGGTATGTATGATAGTAATGAAATTTGGACACTAAGGGAAACTGTACGAAGACCGGCATGGGAAGGTCTGAGCTGAGAAGGGGCACAAGACTCTTAATTGTTTTGGTGGATCTCGGGAGGTCCACAAACCAGATACTGGGCCGAGCGCGGTCATAGATGTCATCTGTAATTGACCAGTATCTGGTATCAGCTGCGTCCTTCGCCTCCCAATTTTTGGAGGATTGCAGAGCGCGGCATAAAAGGCTATAAAAATATTGTAGAACGGAAAGCTGGTGTAGAACTTTACATACATTATTCCTCCAACGTGTTTCTGCTGTGGGGACATTGTACGGTACTCGTATATGGCACTGTATGACGTTACTATTCATGTATTATATTGTAGCGTTATTAGGGCATTGTATGTCAGTATTATGTTCCCACTACATAGCTGCAACCACAAGGTGGACGGAAAGGGGTGGAAATGTCAGCAATGATACCTGACAACTGTACACTATAGGGCACTACTATTATTTGGCATTATATGGTGTTACTATGTAGACAGTATATTGTATTGTATGTTATTAGGGCATGGTACCTCAGTATTAGACCACACGGTACGATTATTTTGCCTTCTATGTTGTTCCTACTGTATGTAGACAGTATATTGCAGTATTATTAGGACAGTGTATGTCAGTATTATTTGGCTCTGGTATTATTATATTGCAGTATTATTAGGGCAGTATATGTCAGTATTATTTGGCTCTGGTATTATTATATTGTAGTATTATTAGGGCAGTAAATGTCAGTATCATGTTTGGACTATATATTATATAGCATTATTATATGGTACTGTACGATGTTACTTTGTAGACAGTATATTGCAGTATTACTAGGGCAGTATTATGTTTGGTACTATTATTTGGCACTGTATGATGTTACTATGTAGACAGTATACTTCAGTATTATTCAGGCAGTGTATGTCAGTATAGTGTTTGGACTATGTAGTAATATTTTTGGCATTGTATGGCGTCACTATGTGGACAGTATACTTAGGTATTATTCAGGTAGTGTATGTCAGTATAGTGTTTAGACTATGTGGTCCTATCTTTTGGCACTGTATGGCGTCACTATGTGGACAGTATGTTGCAGTATTATTAGGGCAGGGAACATCGGTATTATGTTTGGACTATATGAGACTATTATGTGGCACTGTATGGCGTCACTATGTGGACAGTACCTTGTCATTACGGTATGGTATATCAGTATTAGGATGGCAGTGTATGGCGCTATTTAGCAGCAGATGCGGTATTACTATATTTGGCACTATATGAGGAATGTATTATAAGAATATTACTCTCCGTTTTTCTTTAATTCTTTTCATTACATTAATGATAAAGGACTAGGCAGAAGAGCTTGCACTCACCCTGAGTAGCACCACCCCATAGTCGTACATCATCACAGGGTCTTTCATCTGCATGGCGCCCTTTTCGTAGAACCTCACTGCAGCCTCAGGATTGGAGGAGATTCCCTGCTGACCCCAGAAGAGCATCCGGCTGACGGCTTGCTGAGAACAAACAAGCGAGTGTCAGTGTGTACTGCCATACACGTGTCACCCTGCCAGGCGCTGTGCCAGCCAGACACTCATTGTCCTATTAATTACTCCGGAAGTCAAGTCCACAAACATCCTCTAAGTCTACACGGCTCGTCCCGTAAATCACCCCGACACTAATGCTGAGGAATAGATGGAAGCAGCACAACATGGCGGCATCTGTCGCTGAACTCATAGACTGGTGAGGGAAGGGGATGTGACAGGTCCAGACCGACACATGGAGTAATGTGCTGGTCCAGAGGAGAAGACCAAGCGCCAACCAGCAGAGCTGTATGGATGAAAATGGCGCTGGTGGTCTACATCTTCACATCTGGTACATCTTCTCCAAGCTTCTGCTTAAACCTGGAGACGTCAGTCAAAAAACCTCCTCCAAATCTTATTATTATAATTCTAATCGTCTGTGAGATCTGATGTCATCATCTGTGAGCTCTGATGTCATCATCTGTGAGCTCTGATGTCATCATCTGTGAGCTCTGATGTCATCATCTGTGAGCTCTGATGTCATCATCTGTGAGCTCTGATGTCATCATCTGTGAGCTCTGATATCATCATCTGTGAGCTCTGATGTCATCATCTGTGAGCTCTGATGTCATCATCTGTGAGATCTGATATCATCATCTGTGAGCTCTGATATCGTCTGTGAGCTCTGATATCGTCTGTGAGCTCTGATGTCATCATCTGTGAGCTCTGATGTCATGGTCTGTAAGCATCTTCACTATATCCCCAAACAGTATATTAGGACACCCCTGTCTCCACCATATCTTTTGTTCTCACCAGTACCTGAGCTGAGGACACCACTTGCCTCCACCATATTCCGCTCCGCCACCATTACCTGAGCTGAGGACAACCCTTGTCACCACCACAACCCCCGCTACCACCATTACCTGAACCGAGGGCACCCTCTATCTCCACCGTATCCTCTGCCACTACTAGTTTCTGAGCTGAGGACACCACTTGTTTCCACCACATTCCCCGTCACCACTAGTTCCTGAGGTGAGGGCACCTTCTATCTCCACCGTATCCTCTGCCACTACTAGTTTCTGAGCTGAGGACACCACTTGTTTCCACCACATTCCCCGTCACCACCAGTTCCTAAGGTGAGGGCACCTTCTATCTCCACCATATGTCCTACCACTACTAGTACATGAGCTGAGGACAACCTCTATCTCCACTGTATCCTCTGACACCACAAATTTTAGAACTGAGGGAACCACTTTTCTTCACCACATCCCCTACCACCAATAATACCTGAGTTGAGGACACCCTCTATCTCCACCGTATCCTCTGCCACCATTAGTACCTGAGCTGAGGACACCATTGTCTCCACCACATCCCCACCACCAACAGAACCTGAGCTGAGGACACCCTCTATCTCCAACACATGCCCCACCACCACTAGTATATAGGCTGAGGACACCCTCTATCTCCACCGTATCCTCTGCCACCACCAATACCTGAGCTGAGGATACCACTTGTCTCCACCACATCCCCCACCACCAATAGTACCTGAGCTGAGGACACCCTCTATCTTCACCGTATCCTCTGACACCACTAATTTTAGAGCTGAGGACACCATTTTTCTTCACCACATCCCCCACCACCAATAGTACCTGAGCTGAGGACACCATCTATCTCCACCATATCTTCTGCCACCACCAGTATCTGAGCTGAGGGCACCCTCTATGTCCAACACAGGCCCCACCATCACCAGTACCTGAGCTGAGGACACCCCTTGTCTCGCCTGGAACCTCAGCCACATGAAGAGATCATCATTTTCTTTTGTCTGCTTCTTCAATACATCCTCGTCTATCAGGCGGATGTACTCCACGAAAGCCTACGAGGGCAACATATGCGTCACTATGCTTTATGTTTTGAAACTTAAAAGTTTTGCAAAGAGGTGTTAAGTGCCTCATACCTCCGGAAGGTCACAGATTGACCATTCAACAGGATCAATCTAGTCACATCCAGAGCTGCAGCAATTCTACCGGCCTCCTGTTAGCACCTCCTGTAGGACTTTGGGCCTCTTTGCTGCTCCCTGCTGGGATAAGTTCAGTGCTGTGTTGCATTATTGGAGATGGAGTCAGAGGTAGGATACATCCAAGAAAATACCACAGAATTGTCAATACAGTATACGATGTAACATTAGAATTGTGTCTGCAGCTTTGGATGTGACTGGAGTCTGAGACATGATGTCATTCAGGATCAGTACAGTGATTTACATACCTGGTGCTTGTTCGGCTGCAGTCGGTCCACCATTGTCTGGCGAGCAATATTGGAGTAGTACGCGTAGGACAGGTCGTAATCCAGCGGGTGCCCGTCCACCCCTAGGTGATGCTTGTGCCCAAGACACAGCTGAGAGAGACGCTCGTCATTCTGAGCAGCAATGAGGCTAAACCTCAGGGCCTGGAGAAGAGCACAAAGCAGCAAAAACTGTAGTAATACAGCAAAAACCGCCATTGGCCCATTGCCGCTGCATGCATCCTACGTGTAACCGCCATTTAATACCTTAGATGTGTCCTTCTTCAGCCCCAGGCCTGTTTGGTGCAGGACTGCTGCTGTGTACAGCGCAGGGTGATACCCCAGACACCCGGCCTGGAGCAGGAGAGCCAGAGAACGTCTTATTCGGGAGAAACCATCAGGAGCCAGGATCCTCTTCTTGTATATTCTATACAGGGCTTGGCCAAAGAGCTCACCATTAAAGGTGACGGGACCTGCAAGAAATGCAGTGATCAACCACCGCCTCAGCTAGGGGACACAAAGCACATGAACTGAGGCATCTGAAATGGTTGACTTTCCTGATATTTTAGGAAAATCTTCACTGATCTTAGACTGATCCTGAGTCCACTACTGCAGTCTCTCCCAGAGCTGCACTCACTCCTAAATTTGCACTCACTCCCAGAGCTGCATTCACTCTGCCGAAACATAAAACCCTACAAACTCAGCTACGACCCGATAATCCGCTAGATTGCTGGATGATGATTTCTAGGAGCCTCTTTCACATTGTAAATACCAGCTCCTGATCGGTGACACTCCAGTCATTCCCAGTACACCCTGAACAGTGATCTCACCTGCCCGGCTCACCCTCCTCCTCAACAGCCTGGTGATAAGGACCCTGTGCGGCAGAGGAGGTGAATCCCACATGGAGCTCTGAGGCCCAGAAGACATTGGAGCATAACGGGTCTGGTATTTATGGTAGACATCAGTGCAGATTCCTGACGTGGAGGATGGAGGCAAATAAAAAAAAAACATTATGCCAAGTCCGTGAGAACAGAGAGGAAGGAACATGGAGAGCAGTGGATGATGGAGGTGGAAGCGGGCAGATAATGAAGAACATTATACCAAGTCCATGAGAACATGGAAGAGGAAGGAACATCGAGAGCAGTGGATAATGGAGGTGGAAGCGGGCAGATAATGAAGAACATTATACCAAGTCCATGAGAACATGGAGAGCAGTGGATGATGGAGGTGGAAGCGTGCAGATAATAAAGAACATTTTACCAAGTCCATGAGAACCGGGAAGAGGAAGGAACATGGAGAGCAGTGGATAATGGAGGTGGAAGCGGGCAGATAATGAATAACATTATACCAAATCCATGAGCATGAGACAGTGTAAAGAAACATGGAGAGCAGCGGATGGTGGTCGAGGATGTGAGCAGATAATGAAGAACATTATACCAAATGCATGAGAACAGGGAAGAGGAAGGAACATGGAGAACAGTGGATGATGGTAGAAGATGCATGCAGATAATAAAGAACATTATACCAAGCCCATGAGAAGAGGAAGGCACCTGGAGAGCAGTGGATAATGGAGGTGGAAGCGGGCAGATAATGAAGAACATTATACCAAGTCCATGATCATAAGACAGTGGAAAGAAACATGGAGAGCAGCGGATGGTGGTGGAGGATGCGAGCAGCTAATGAAGAACATTATAACAAATGCATGAGAACAGGGAAGAGGAAGGAACATGGAGAACAGTGGACGATGGTAGAAGATGCGTGCAGATAATGAAGAACATTATACCAAGTACATGATAACAGGCACGAGGAAGGAACATGGAGAGCAGTGAAGGATGGAGGTGGAAAATGCATGCAGATAATGAAGAACATTATACCAAGTCCATGAGAACAGGGAAGAGGAAGGAACATGCAGAGCAGTGGATGATGATAGAAGATGCATGCAGATAATGAAGAACATTATACCAAGTCCATGAGAACAGGCAAGAGGAAGGAACATGGAGAGCATTGGAGGATGGAGGTGGAAGCAGGCAGATAATGAAAAACATTATACCAAGTCCATGAGAACAGGGAGGAGGAAGGAACATGGAGAATAGGGGATGATGGTAGAAGATGCGTGCAGATATTGAAGAACATTATACCAAGTCCACGAGAACAGGGAAGAGGAAGAAACATGGAGAACAGTGGAGGATGGTGGAAAATGCGGGCAACAATGAAGAACATTATACCAAGTCCATGAGAACAGGGAGGAGGAAGGAACATGGAGAGCAGTGGAGGATGGTGGAAGATGCTGGCAAATAATGAAGAACATTATACCAAGTCCATGAAAACAGGCACGAGAAAGGAATATAAAGAGCAGTGGAGGATGGAGATGGAAAATGCGTGCAGATATTGAAGAACATTATACCAAGTCCATGAGAACAGGGAAGAGGAAGGAACATGGAAATCAATGGATGATGGTAGAAGATGCGGTCAGATAATGAAGAACATTATACCAAGTCCATGAAAACAGGCACGAGGAACGAACATAGAGAGCAGTGGATGATGGTGGAAGATGCGTGCAGATAATGAAGAACATTATAACAAATGCATGAGAACAGGGAGGAGGAAGGAACATGGAGAGCAGTGGATGATGGAGGTGAAAGCGGGCAGATACTGAAGAACATTATACCAAGTTCATGAGAACAGGGAGGAGGAAGGAACATGGAGAGCAGTGGAGGATAGTGGAAGATGCAGGCAGATAATGAAGAACATTATACCAAGTCCATGAAAACAGGCACGAGGAAGGAACATAGAGAGCAGTGGATAATGGAGGTGGAAGCGTGCAGATAATGAAGAACATTATACCAAGTCCATGAGAACAGGAAAGAGGAAAGAACATGGAGAGCAGTGGAGGATGGTGGAAGATGCGTGCAGATAATGAAGAACATTATACCAAATGCATAAGAACAGGGAGGAGGAAGGAACATGGAGAGCAGTGGAGGATGGTGGAAGATGTGTGCAAACAATGAAGAACATTATACCAAGTCCATGAGAACAGGGAAGAGGAAGGAACATGGAGAGCAGTGGATGATGGAGGTGGAAGTTGCATGCAGATAATGAAGAAGATTATACCAAGTCCATAAGATCAGGGAAGAGGAAGAAACATGGAGAGCAGTGGAAGATGCGGGCAAATAATGAAGAACATTATACCAAGTCCATGAGAACAGGGAAGAGGATGGAACATGGAGAGAGCAGTGGATGAAGATTGGGGTGGATTTATCTTGATGGAGTCCTGATTGCCGGTAGAGAGCAGTTTCTGTACCTGTTGTTTTCTGCTGTGACAGAAAATGCCGGAACCTGATGGAACATTCTTCCTTGAAGGCCTCGCACTTCTGGAACCACGGAGGGAGGTCTATGCTGTCCACCAACCTTGGAGGTCGAGTCTTAGGAAGACAAAAGGCATAAAAGCTATAATGTAAATGAGGGTTCAGCAATGTCCTGGGGCCCAGGCAGAAGGGCAGAGTTACTCAAAGCCAGGCGAACCCCAAAATATGTCGGTTTTATCAGGTCACCTGTCTGAGGTCCAGTGACATCAGTGCTGGTTGGGACCATGTGTCGGTGTGAACAGAGCCTTATACTCTGCTTTCATGGCATCATTTATAAAAAGCTGTGGGGGAGGGGTAACCTGTAGGACTGGTCAGTAGGGGTGTCCAGTTGGTGCAGATGTTGCGTTACTATTTTCCGTCACAGAGTGGTGGGGTCACCCGGCCCCCGCGGACACCTTACCCTGGACAAGGGCACAATCCTGTTCCTGTGGTAAACGCTCGGCCCGTAGAATCCGCTCATCCCCCGCACGTATTTAGAGCCTCCAAGATGGAAACTTCCGTCCGTGTCCGAGAGCAAAATTGTATCTGGGAATCTGAACGGGAATAAAGGAGACATAAAGGGGAGGGGCTAATAGTGAAACTCCTCCCTTAGTTCTGTATCGGTACATATACCTGCGTAATCACTGATCCAGTATTAAACTCCAGTCACAGTCAGAGCTGCGGTCAGAGTTCTGCAGACTTCCTGTACTCAGTGGTAAATCCTGGGAGCTCAGCTGTAAGTTACTCAGACAAACACTGTAAATGCAGCTCTGGATGTGACTGGAGAAGGCGACAGAGGATCGGTGAACAAGAAAGGAGATGGACAGCGCTTCAGTCATGCTGTGTGCTATATGGCAGGACACATGTACCACGCTCCGTACTATATGGCAGGACACATGTACCATGCTCTGTACTATATGGCAGGACACATGTACCACGCTCTGTACTATATGGCAGGACACATGTACCACGCTCTGTACTATATGGCAGGACACATGTACCATGCTCTGTGCTATATGGCAGGACACATGTACCACGCTCTGTACTATATGGCAGGACACATGTACCGTGCTCTGTGCTATATGGCAGGACACTTGTACCACGCTCTGTACTATATGGCAGGACACTTGTACCACGCTCTGTGCTATATGGCAGGACACATGTACCACGCTCTGTACTATATGGCAGGACACATGTACCACGCTCTGTGCTATATGGCAGAACACATACCACGCTCCGTACTATATGGCAGGACACATGTACCGCGCTCTGTGCTATATGGCAGGACACATGTACCACGCTCTGTACTATATGGCAGGACACATGTACCGCGCTCTGTACTATATGGCAGGACACATGTACCACGCTCTGTGCTATATGGCAGGACACATGTACCGCGCTCTGTACTATATGGCAGAACACATACCACGCTCTGTACTATATGGCAGGAAACATGTACCACGCTCTGTACTATATGGCAGGACACATGTACCACGCTCTGTACTATATGGCAGGACACAAGTACCACGCTCTGCACTATATGGCAGAACACACATACCACGCTCTGTACTATATGGCAGGACACATGTACCACGCTCTGTACTATATGGCAGGACACATGTACCACGCTCTGTACTATATGGCAGGACACATGTACCACGCTCTGTACTATATGGCAGGACACATGTACCACGCTCTGTACTATATGGCAGGACACAAGTACCATGCTCTGCACTATATGGCAGAACACACATACCACGCTCTGTACTATATGGCAGGACACACGTACCACGCTCTGTACTATATGGCAGGACACATGTACCACGCTCTGCACTATATGGCAGGAGACATTTACCACGCTCTGTACAGGACACATGCAGAACGCTCTGTACTATATGGCAGGACACATGTACCACGCTCTGTACTATATGGCAGGACACATGTACCACGCTCTGTACTATATGGCAGGACACAAGTACCACGCTCTGTACTATATGGCAGGACACAAGTACCACTCTCTGCACTATATGGCAGGATACATGTACCACGCTCTGTACTATATGGCAGGACACATGTACCACGCTCTGTACTATATGGCAGGACACATGTACCACGCTCTGTACTATATGGCAGGACACATGTACTACGCTCTGTACTATATGGAAGGACACATGTACCACGCTCTGTACTATATGGCAGGACACATGTACCACGCTCTGTACTATATGGCAGAACACATACCACGCTCTGTACTATGTGCCAGGACACATGTACCACGCTCTGTACTATATGGCAGGACACATGTACCATGCTCTGTACTATATGGCAGAACACACATACCACGCTCTGTACTATATGGCAGAACACATGTACCACGCTCTGTACTATATGGCAGGACACATGTACCACGCTCTGTGCTATATGGCAGGACACATGTACCACGCTCTGTACTATATGGCAGGACACATGTACCACGCTCTGTGCTATATGGCAGGACACATGTACCACTCTCTGTACTATATGGCAGAACACATACCACACTCTGTACTATATGGCAGGACACATGTACCACGCTCTGTACTATATGGCAGGACACATGTACCACACTCTGTACTATATGGCAGGACACATGTACCACGCTCTATACTATATGGCAGGACACATGTACTACGCTCTGTACTATATGGCAGGACACATGTACCACGCTCTGTACTATATGGCAGGACACATGTACCACGCTCTGTACTATATGGCAGAACACATACCACGCTCTGTACTATATGGCAGGACCCATGTACCACGCTCTGTACTATAAGGCAGGACACATGTACCACGCTCTGTGCTATATGGCAGGACACATGTACCACGCTCTGTACTATATGACAGGACACATATACCACGCTCTGTACTATATGACAGGACACATGTACCACTCTCTGTACTATATGGCAGAACACATACCACACTCTGTACTATATGGCAGAACACATACCACGCTCTGCACTATATGGCAGGACACATGTACCACGCTCTGTACTATATGGCAGGACACATGTACCACGCTCTGTACTATATGGCAGGACACATGTACCACGCTCTGTACTATATGGCAGGACACATGTACCACGCTCTGTACTATATGGCAGAACACATGTACCACGCTCTGTACTATATGGCAGGACACATGTACCACGCTCTGTACTATATGGCAGGACACATGTACCAGGCTCTGTACTATATGGCATGACACATGTACCACGCTCTGTACTATATGGCAGGACACATGTACCACACTCTGTACTATATGGCAGGACACATGTACCACGCTCTGTACTATATGGCAGGACACATGTACCACGCTCTGTACTATATGGCATGACACATGTACCACGCTCTGTACTATATGGCATGACACATGTACCACGCTCTGTACTATATGGCAGGACACAAGTACCACGCTCTGTACTATATGGCAGGACACAAGTACCACTCTCTGCACTATATGGCAGGATACATGTACCACGCTCTGTACTATATGGCAGGACACATGTACCATGCTCTGTACTATATGGCAGGACACATGTACCACGCTCTGTACTATATGGCAGGACACATGTACCACGCTCTGTACTATATGGCAGAACACATACCACGCTCTGTACTATATGGCAGGACCCATGTACCACGCTCTGTACTATAAGGCAGGACACATGTACCACGCTCTGTGCTATATGGCAGGACACATGTACCACGCTCTGTACTATATGACAGGACACATATACCACGCTCTGTACTATATGACAGGACACATGTACCACTCTCTGTACTATATGGCAGAACACATACCACACTCTGTACTATATGGCAGGACACATGTACCACGCTCTGTACTATATGGCAGGACACATGTACCACGCTCTGTACTATATGGCAGGACACATGTACCACGCTCTGTACTATATGGCAGGACACATGTACCACGCTCTGTACTATATGGCAGAACACATGTACCACGCTCTGTACTATATGGCAGGACACATGTACCACGCTCTGTACTATATGGCAGGACACATGTACCAGGCTCTGTACTATATGGCATGACACATGTACCACGCTCTGTACTATATGGCAGGACACATGTACCACGCTCTGTACTATATGGCAGGACACAAGTACCATGCTCTGCACTATATGGCAGAACACACATACCACGCTCTGTACTATATGGCAGGACACACGTACCACGCTCTGTACTATATGGCAGGACACATGTACCACGCTCTGCACTATATGGCAGGAGACATTTACCACGCTCTGTACAGGACACATGCAGAACGCTCTGTACTATATGGCAGGACACATGTACCACGCTCTGTACTATATGGCAGGACACATGTACCACGCTCTGTACTATATGGCAGGACACAAGTACCACGCTCTGTACTATATGGCAGGACACAAGTACCACTCTCTGCACTATATGGCAGGATACATGTACCACGCTCTGTACTATATGGCAGGACACATGTACCACGCTCTGTACTATATGGCAGGACACATGTACCACGCTCTGTACTATATGGCAGGACACATGTACTACGCTCTGTACTATATGGAAGGACACATGTACCACGCTCTGTACTATATGGCAGGACACATGTACCACGCTCTGTACTATATGGCAGAACACATACCACGCTCTGTACTATGTGCCAGGACACATGTACCACGCTCTGTACTATATGGCAGGACACATGTACCATGCTCTGTACTATATGGCAGAACACACATACCACGCTCTGTACTATATGGCAGAACACATGTACCACGCTCTGTACTATATGGCAGGACACATGTACCACGCTCTGTGCTATATGGCAGGACACATGTACCACGCTCTGTACTATATGGCAGGACACATGTACCACGCTCTGTGCTATATGGCAGGACACATGTACCACTCTCTGTACTATATGGCAGAACACATACCACACTCTGTACTATATGGCAGGACACATGTACCACGCTCTGTACTATATGGCAGGACACATGTACCACACTCTGTACTATATGGCAGGACACATGTACCACGCTCTATACTATATGGCAGGACACATGTACTACGCTCTGTACTATATGGCAGGACACATGTACCACGCTCTGTACTATATGGCAGGACACATGTACCACGCTCTGTACTATATGGCAGAACACATACCACGCTCTGTACTATATGGCAGGACCCATGTACCACGCTCTGTACTATAAGGCAGGACACATGTACCACGCTCTGTGCTATATGGCAGGACACATGTACCACGCTCTGTACTATATGACAGGACACATATACCACGCTCTGTACTATATGACAGGACACATGTACCACTCTCTGTACTATATGGCAGAACACATACCACACTCTGTACTATATGGCAGAACACATACCACGCTCTGCACTATATGGCAGGACACATGTACCACGCTCTGTACTATATGGCAGGACACATGTACCACGCTCTGTACTATATGGCAGGACACATGTACCACGCTCTGTACTATATGGCAGGACACATGTACCACGCTCTGTACTATATGGCAGAACACATGTACCACGCTCTGTACTATATGGCAGGACACATGTACCACGCTCTGTACTATATGGCAGGACACATGTACCAGGCTCTGTACTATATGGCATGACACATGTACCACGCTCTGTACTATATGGCAGGACACATGTACCACACTCTGTACTATATGGCAGGACACATGTACCACGCTCTGTACTATATGGCAGGACACATGTACCACGCTCTGTACTATATGGCATGACACATGTACCACGCTCTGTACTATATGGCATGACACATGTACCACGCTCTGTACTATATGGCAGGACACAAGTACCACGCTCTGTACTATATGGCAGGACACAAGTACCACTCTCTGCACTATATGGCAGGATACATGTACCACGCTCTGTACTATATGGCAGGACACATGTACCATGCTCTGTACTATATGGCAGGACACATGTACCACGCTCTGTACTATATGGCAGGACACATGTACCACGCTCTGAACTATATGGCAGAACACATACCACGCTCTGTACTATATGGCAGGACCCATGTACCACGCTCTGTACTATAAGGCAGGACACATGTACCACGCTCTGTGCTATATGGCAGGACACATGTACCACGCTCTGTACTATATGACAGGACACATATACCACGCTCTGTACTATATGACAGGACACATGTACCACTCTCTGTACTATATGGCAGAACACATACCACACTCTGTACTATATGGCAGAACACATACCACGCTCTGCACTATATGGCAGGACACATGTACCACGCTCTGTACTATATGGCAGGACACATGTACCACGCTCTGTACTATATGGCAGGACACATGTACCACGCTCTGTACTATATGGCAGGACACATGTACCACGCTCTGTACTATATGGCAGAACACATGTACCACGCTCTGTACTATATGGCAGGACACATGTACCACGCTCTGTACTATATGGCAGGACACATGTACCAGGCTCTGTACTATATGGCATGACACATGTACCACGCTCTGTACTATATGGCAGGACACATGTACCACACTCTGTACTATATGGCAGGACACATGTACCACGCTCTGTACTATATGGCAGGACACATGTACCACGCTCTGTACTATATGGCATGACACATGTACCACGCTCTGTACTATATGGCATGACACATGTACCACGCTCTGTACTATATGGCAGGACACAAGTACCACGCTCTGTACTATATGGCAGGACACAAGTACCACTCTCTGCACTATATGGCAGGATACATGTACCACGCTCTGTACTATATGGCAGGACACATGTACCATGCTCTGTACTATATGGCAGGACACATGTACCACGCTCTGTACTATATGGCAGGACACATGTACTACGCTCTGTACTATATGGCAGGACACATGTACCACGCTCTGTACTATATGGCAGGACACATGTACCACGCTCTGTACTATATGGCAGAACACATACCACGCTCTGTACTATATGGCAGGACACATGTACCACGCTCTGTACTATATGGCAGGACACATGTACCATGCTCTGTACTATATGGCAGAACACACATACCACGCTCTGTACTATATGGCAGAACACATGTACCACGCTCTGTACTATATGGCAGGACACATGTACCACGCTCCTTACTATATGGCAGAACACATGTACCACGCTCTGTACTATATGGCAGAACACATACCACACTCTGTACTATATGGCAGGACACATGTACCACGCTCTGTACTATATGGCAGGACACATGTACCACACTCTGTACTATATGGCAGGACACATGTACCACGCTCTGTACTATATGGCAGGACACATGTACTACGCTCTGTACTATATGGCAGGACACATGTACCACGCTCTGTACTATATGGCAGGACACATGTACCACGCTCTGTACTATATGGCAGAACACATACCACGCTCTGTACTATATGGCAGGACCCATGTACCACGCTCTGTACTATAAGGCAGGACACATGTACCACGCTCTGTGCTATATGGCAGGACACATGTACCACGCTCTGTACTATATGGCAGGACACATGTACCACGCTCTGTGCTATATGGCAGAACACATGTACCACGCTCTGTACTATATGGCAGGACACATGTACCACGCTCTGTACTATATGACAGGACACATATACCACGCTCTGTACTATATGACAGGACACATGTACCACACTCTGTACTATATGGCAGAACACATACCACACTCTGTACTATATGGCAGAACACATACCACACTCTGTACTATATGGCAGAACACATACCACACTCTGTACTATATGGCAGAACACATACCACACTCTGTACTATATGGCAGAACACATACCACACTCTGTACTATATGGCAGGACACATGTACAACGCTCTGTTCTATATGGCAGGACACATTTACCACGCTCTGTACTATATGGCAGGACACATGTACCACGCTCTGTACTATATGGCAGGACACTTGTACCAGGCTCTGTACTATATGGCAGGACACATGTACCACGCTCCTTACTATATGGCAGAACACATGTACCACGCTCTGTACTATATGGCAGGACACATGTACCACGCTCTGTACTATATGGCAGAACACATACCACACTCTGTACTATATGGCAGAACACATACCACACTCTGTACTATATGGCAGGACACATGTACCACTCTCTGTACTATATGGCAGAACACATACCACACTCTGTACTATATGGCAGGACACATGTACCACGCTCTGTACTATATGGCAGGACACATGTACAACGCTCTGTTCTATATGGCAGGACACATTTACCACGCTCTGTACTATATGGCAGGACACATGTACCACGCTCTGTACTATATGGCAGGACACTTGTACCAGGCTCTGTACTATATGGCAGGACACATGTACCACGCTCCTTACTATATGGCAGAACACATGTACCACGCTCTGTACTATATGGCAGGACACATGTACCACGCTCTGTACTATATGGCAGGACACATGTACCAGGCTCTGTACTATATGGCATGACACATGTACCACGCTCTGTACTATATGGCAGGACACATGTACCACGCTCTGTACTATATGGCAGGACACATGTACCACGCTCTGTACTATATGGCAGGACACATGTACCACGCTCTGTACTATATGGCAGGACACATGTACCGCGCTCTGTACAATATGGCAGGACACATACCATGCTCCATACTGAAAGCAGACGTTACCTGTGTGTCATCTGATCAACATGTTCTCCACAAATGACAGTTAGGTTTACCTAGAAAAGACAAGATAATAACCACCATCATCCTCACTACTTCCACCACCATCATAATCAAAACCACCACCATCATCACTAACATCACATTGTGTCAAAGCAGAATTGAGACTGGAGCATTAGACATGAAATTAAATAATTGACCACAACTTTGGATGTGAGTGGAGTATAAGACATGATGTCACAGCAGAATTGTGACCACAGCTCTGGATGTGACTGGAGTAACAGATCTAATGTCACAGCAGAATTGCGACTGCAGCTCTGGCTGTGAGTAGAGTATAAGACATGATGTCACAGCAGAATTGTGACCGCAGCTCTGGATGTGAGTAGAGTATAAAACATGATGTCACAGCAGAATTGTGACCGCAGCTCTGGATGTGACTGGAGTATAAGACATGATGTCACAGCAGAATTGTGACCGCAGCTCTGGATGTGAGTAGAGTATAAAACATGATGTCACAGCAGAATTGTGACCGCAGCTCTGGATGTGACTTGAGTATAAAACATGATGTCACAGCAGAATTGTGACCGCAGCTCTGGATGTGAGTAGAGTATAAAACATGATGTCACAGCAGAATTGTGACCGCAGCTCTGGATGTGACTGGAGTATAAAACATGATGTCACAGCAGAATTGTGACCACAGCTCAGGCTGTTATCACACATATCGCACACAGTACATCTAATATACTCTACCAGCGAGGACTCCAGTGTCAGCTGGATCTGGCACCACTGGTCCATGGGCACGGGCTTGTGGCTGAGGAACGCCTGCGCCTCCTGGGACAGCAGCTCCGCCTGGATGTGCAGATGACCTGGGGGGGGGGGAGAAACAACGGCTATGAGATGATTTACATATCATTCAGGGTCTGAGGAAAGCTGGGGGACATGCATTGTGGGCAGCATAATGGCGCCCAGTATCAGGGTGGCTCAGTGGTTTTTATTTGGGGGGTGAGTGCGGGGGAACTAGTTATTTAGAGGGGTGCCCCTAAGTATTTGTACATGTAGACCGTATCCTCTAGATAGAAGTAAAATAAGAGGCATCTGCTAATCCTCTGCTATGTTACAGACTGAAAGAGAAAGAGCAAGGTCCCCAGCAGTACAGAGTGTTTCAGGAGAATATTGTGCTGCTGCTGCTGAGGAAAGAGAGTCTAAGACCTGTCCATTTATGTGAACATGTAAGGCTCTGTTCACACTGATGTCATGGCTTATGAGTGAAAGTGTGACCTATACATTAAATGCAATCATGGTGATGTCACTCTTATGCCTCTGGGACAGAGGTACAAGCTGATCAGGAGTGCACACTGCAGGTACCTGTCTAATCAGGAGTGCACACTGCAGGTACCTGTCTGATCAGGAGAGCACACTGCAGGTACCTGTCTAATCAGGAGTGCACACTGCAGGTACCTGTCTGATCAGGAGCGCACTGCAAGTACCTGTCTGATCACGAGCGCACTGCAGGTACCTGTCTGATTAGGAGTGCACACTGCAGGTACCTGTCTGATCAGGAGAGCACACTGCAGTTATCTGTCTGATCAGGAGTGCACACTGCAGGTACCTGTCTGATCAGGAGCGCACTGCAGGTACCTGTCTGATCAGGAGAGCACACTGCAGGTACCTGTCTGATCAGGAGCGCACTGCAGGTACCTGTCTGATCAGGAGAGCACACTGCAGGTACCTGTCTGATCAGGAGAGCACACTGCAGGTACCTGTCTGATCAGGAGAGCACACTGCAGGTACCTGTCTGATTAGGAGTGCACACTGCAGGTACCTGTCTGATCAGGAGCACACACTGCAGGTACCTGTCTGATCAGGAGCGCACTGCAGGTACCTGTCTGATCAGGAGAGCACACTGCAGGTACCTGTCTGATCAGGAGAGCACACTGCAGGTACCTGTCTGATCAGGAGAGCACACTGCAGGTACCTGTCTGATTAGGAGTGCACACTGCAGGTACCTGTCTGATCAGGAGCGCACACTGCAGGTACCTGTCTGATCAGGAGCGCACACTGCAGGTACCTGTTTGATCAGGAGCGCACTGCAGGTACCTGTCTGATCAGGAGCGCACACTGCAGGTACCTGTCTGATCAGGAGAGCACACTGCAGGTACCTGTCTGATCAGGAGAGCACACTGCAGGTACCTGTCTGATCAGGAGCGCACTGCAGGTACCTGTCTGATCAGGAGAGCACACTGAAGGTACCTGTCTGATCAGGAGAGCACACTGCAGGTACCTGTCTGATCAGGAGAGCACACTGCAGGTACCTGTCTGATTAGGAGTGCACACTGCAGGTACCTGTCTGATCAGGAGCGCACACTGCAGGTACCTGTCTGATCAGGAGCGCACTGCAGGTACCTGTCTGATCAGGAGAGCACACTGCAGGTACCTGTCTGATCAGGAGAGCACACTGCAGGTACCTGTCTGATCAGGAGAGCACACTGCAGGTACCTGTCTGATTAGGAGTGCACACTGCAGGTACCTGTCTGATCAGGAGCGCACACTGCAGGTACCTGTCTGATCAGGAGCGCACACTGCAGGTACCTGTTTGATCAGGAGCGCACTGCAGGTACCTGTCTGATCAGGAGCGCACACTGCAGGTACCTGTCTGATCAGGAGTGCACACTGCAGGTACCTGTCTGATCAGGAGAGCACACTGCAGGTACCTGTCTGATCAGGAGCGCACACTGCAGGTACCTGTCTGATCAGGAGAGCACACTACAGGTACCTGTCTGATCAGGAGCGCACACTGCAGGTACCTGTCTGATCAGGAGTGCACACTGCAGGTACCTGTCTGATCAGGAGTGCACACTGCAGGTACCTGTCTGATCAGGAGCGCACACTACAGGTACCTGTCTGATCAGGAGAGCACACTGCAGGTACCTGTCTGATCAGGAGAGCACACTGCAGGTACCTTTATTATCAGGAGAGCACACTGCAGGTACCTGTCTGATCAGGAGAGCACACTGCAGGTACCTGTCTGATCAGAAGAGCACACTGCAGGCACCTGTCTGATCAGGAGCTCACACTGCAGGCACCTGTCTGATCAGGAGAGCACACTGCAGGTACCTGTCTGATCAGGAGAGCACACTGCAGTTACCTGTCTGATCAGGAGAGCACACTACAGGTACCTTTATGATCAGGAGTGCACACTGCAGGTACCTGTCTGATCAGGAGTGCACACTGCAGGTACCTGTCTGATCAGGAGAGCACACTGCAGGTACCTTTATGATCAGGAGAGCACACTGCAGGTACCTGTCTGATCAGGAGAGCACACTGCAGGTACCTGTCTGATCAGGAGCGCACACTGCAGGTACCTGTCTGATCAGGAGTGCACACTGCAGGTACCTGTCTGATCAGGAGAGCACACTGCAGGTACCTGTCTGATCAGGAGCGCACACTGCAGGTACCTGTCTGATCAGGAGAGCACACTACAGGTACCTGTCTGATCAGGAGCGCACACTGCAGGTACCTGTCTGATCAGGAGTGCACACTGCAGGTACCTGTCTGATCAGGAGTGCAAACTGCAGGTACCTGTCTGATCAGGAGCGCACACTACAGGTACCTGTCTGATCAGGAGAGCACACTGCAGGTACCTGTCTGATCAGGAGAGCACACTGCAGGTACCTTTATGATCAGGAGAGCACACTGCAGGTACCTGTCTGATCAGGAGAGCACACTGCAGGTACCTGTCTGATCAGAAGAGCACACTGCAGGCACCTGTCTGATCAGGAGCACACACTGCAGGCACCTGTCTGATCAGGAGAGCACACTGCAGGTACCTGTCTGATCAGGAGAGCACACTGCAGTTACCTGTCTGATCAGGAGAGCACACTACAGGTACCTTTATGATCAGGAGTGCACACTGCAGGTACCTGTCTGATCAGGAGAGCACACTACAGGTACCTGTCTGATCAGGAGCGCACACTGCAGGTACCTGTCTGATCAGGAGTGCACACTGCAGGTACCTGTCTGATCAGGAGCGCACACTACAGGTACCTGTCTGATCAGGAGAGCACACTGCAGTTACCTGTCTGATCAGGAGAGCACACTACAGGTACCTTTATGATCAGGAGTGCACACTGCAGGTACCTGTCTGATCAGGAGTGCACACTGCAGGTACCTGTCTGATCAGGAGAGCACACTGCAGGTACCTTTATGATCAGGAGAGCACACTGCAGGTACCTGTCTGATCAGAAGAGCACACTGCAGGCACCTGTCTGATCAGGAGCACACACTGCAGGCACCTGTCTGATCAGGAGAGCACACTGCAGGTACCTGTCTGATCAGGAGAGCACACTGCAGGTACCTGTCTGATCAGGAGAGCACACTGCAGTTACCTGTCTGATCAGGAGAGCACACTACAGGTACCTTTATGATCAGGAGTGCACACTGCAGGTACCTGTCTGATCAGGAGAGCACACTGCAAGTACCTGTCTGATCAGGAGCGCACACTGCAGGTACCTGTCTGATCAGGAGCGCACACTGCAGGTACCTGTCTGATCAGGAGCACTCTGCAAGTACCTGTCTGATCAGGAGAGCACACTGCAAGTACCTGTCTGATCAGGAGAGCACACTGCAAGTACCTGTCTGATCAGGAGCGCACACTGCAGGTACCTGTCTGATCAGGAGAGCACACTGCAGGTACCTGTCTGATCAGGAGCGCACTGCAGGTACCTGTCTGATCAGGAGAGCACACTGCAGGTACCTGTCTGATTAGGAGTGCACACTGCAGGTACCTGTCTGATCAGGAGCACACACTGCAGGTACCTGTCTGATCAGGAGCGCACACTGCAAGTACCTGTCTGATCAGGAGAGCACACTGCAGGTACCTGTCTGATCAGGAGAGCACACTGCAGGTACCTTTATGATCAGGAGAGCACACTGCAGGTACCTGTCTGATCAGGAGAGCACACTGCAGGTACCTGTCTGATCGGAAGAGCACACTGCAGGCACCTGTCTGATCAGGAGCACACACTGCAGGCACCTGTCTGATCAGGAGAGCACACTGCAGGTACCTGTCTGATCAGGAGAGCACACTGCAGGTACCTGTCTGATCAGGAGAGCACACTGCAGTTACCTGTCTGATCAGGAGAGCACACTACAGGTACCTTTATGATCAGGAGTGCACACTGCAGGTACCTGTCTGATCAGGAGAGCACACTGCAAGTACCTGTCTGATCAGGAGCGCACACTGCAGGTACCTGTCTGATCAGGAGCGCACACTGCAGGTACCTGTCTGATCAGGAGAGCACACTGCAGGTACCTGTCTGATCAGAAGAGCACACTGCAGGCACCTGTCTGATCAGGAGCACACACTGCAGGCACCTGTCTGATCAGGAGAGCACACTGCAGGTACCTGTCTGATCAGGAGAGCACACTGCAGGTACCTGTCTGATCAGGAGAGCACACTGCAGTTACCTGTCTGATCAGGAGAGCACACTACAGGTACCTTTATGATCAGGAGTGCACACTGCAGGTACCTGTCTGATCAGGAGAGCACACTGCAAGTACCTGTCTGATCAGGAGCGCATACTGCAGGTACCTGTCTGATCAGGAGCGCACACTGCAGGTACCTGTCTGATCAGGAGAGCACACTGCAGGTACCTGTCTGATCAGAAGAGCACACTGCAGGCACCTGTCTGATCAGGAGCACACACTGCAGGCACCTGTCTGATCAGGAGAGCACACTGCAGGTACCTGTCTGATCAGGAGAGCACACTGCAGGTACCTGTCTGATCAGGAGAGCACACTACAGGTACCTTTATGATCAGGAGTGCACACTGCAGGTACCTGTCTGATCAGGAGAGCACACTGCAAGTACCTGTCTGATCAGGAGCGCACACTGCAGGTACCTGTCTGATCAGGAGCGCACACTGCAGGTACCTGTCTGATCAGGAGCACTCTGCAAGTACCTGTCTGATCAGGAGAGCACACTGCAAGTACCTGTCTGATCAGGAGAGCACACTGCAAGTACCTGTCTGATCAGGAGCGCACACTGCAGGTACCTGTCTGATCAGGAGAGCACACTGCAGGTACCTGTCTGATCAGGAGCGCACTGCAGGTACCTGTCTGATCAGGAGCGCACACTGCAGGTACCTGTCTGATCAGGAGCGCACACTGCAAGTACCTGTCTGATCAGGAGAGCACACTGCAGGTACCTGTCTGATCAGGAGAGCACACTGCAGGTACCTGTCTGATCAGGAGAGCACACTTCAGGTACCTGTCTGATCAGGAGAGCACACTGCAGGTACCTGTCTGATCAGGAGAGCACACTGCAGGTACCTATCTGATCAGGAGAGCACACTGCAGGTACCTGTCTGATCAGGAACGCACACTGCAGGTACCTGTCTGATCAGGAGCGCACACTGCAGGTACCTGTCTGATCAGGAGCGCACACTGCAGGTACCTGTCTGATCAGGAGCGCACACTGCAGGTACCTATCTGATCAGGAGAGCACACTGCAGATACCTGTCTGATCAGGAGCGCCATGCAGGTACCTGTCTGATCAGGAGCGCACACTGCAGGTACCTGTCTGATCAGGAGAGCACACTGCAGGTACCTGTCTGATTAGGAGTGCACACTGCAGGTACCTGTCTGATCAGGAGCGCACACTGCAGGTACCTGTCTGATCAGGAGCGCACACTGCAAGTACCTGTCTGATCAGGAGAGCACACTGCAGGTACCTGTCTGATCAGGAGAGCACACTGCAGGTACCTGTCTGATTAGGAGTGCACACTACAGGTACCTGTCTGATCAGGAGCGCACACTGCAGGTACCTGTCTGATCAGGAGCGCACACTGCAAGTACCTGTCTGATCAGGAGAGCACACTGCAGGTACCTGTCTGATCAGGAGAGCACACTGCAGGTACCTGTCTGATCAGGAGAGCACACTTCAGGTACCTGTCTGATCAGGAGAGCACACTGCAGGTACCTGTCTGATCAGGAGAGCACACTGCAGGTACCTATCTGATCAGGAGAGCACACTGCAGGTACCTGTCTGATCAGGAACGCACACTGCAGGTACCTGTCTGATCAGGAGCGCACACTGCAGGTACCTGTCTGATCAGGAGCGCACACTGCAGGTACCTGTCTGATCAGGAGCGCACACTGCAGGTACCTATCTGATCAGGAGAGCACACTGCAGGTACCTGTCTGATCAGGAGAGCACACTGCAGGTACCTGTCTGATCAGGAGAGCACACTGCAGGTACCTGTCTGAGCTAACACTACAAAGCACAAGTTAACATTTGGGTTCACTGGGCAATGACCTGCTTTTCTCAGCACCAGTCCATACTAATCTGTAGGATCTATATCCAGACCCCCCCCCCCCTCCCCCCATCCAGCTCTGTGCCCCTGTACTCACCTGTGTCCGTCATCAGCACTGCTGGGGTTATGTAATCATGTCTGATGTCCAGATGGTAGAAAACTCCACAGAACGTTGATGGACACCACTGCGTAACGTAGACCCAGAAGCGGAACGTGCAGCTGAAGAGAAGAGGGAATGTGAGAGGATGTAATGATATCATTTCATATCATTCAATACAACATCTAAAATGAACTACAGCTCTTGAGGTGTAATGCAGCAGAAGGCAGTACAGTGGATTATGGGAACTCAGTTCTGTAGTTTGTTAATATTGTGCTCAAAATCTAAACTGGAGCTGAAAGAATTGTGATTGCAGCTCTGGGAGTAACAAGATGTGATTTATTGTAAGATCTTCCTTAAAGGAGCCGCATGACATTCTTAAAAGCATCTGACAATGGTTTATAGGAACATCCAACCAGACCCCTCCTACTCCTACATACAGCAGCCTGAATCTCAGCTTCCTGCACCCTTTGGGTGGAGGGGATATTGAGCTCTAATGTAGTAACTCCCCATTGTCTTACTAAGGTGGAGATGATTTACCGTGGGGACAGTGCGGACCGCTGCCTGTGCGTCTCCAGCACGCGGTCCCTGTGCGGTTCTAGCGTCCGTACGACCCCGTAGCTTTCCCCGGTGCAGGCGTACAGGAAGGACAGGAGCCGGACGACTTCTGCAGAGAGAAGGGAGTTCATTTAATACATCTTGAAAAGCACAAAACAACACATTTCTAATACACTTTGCTTTTTAAAGCGTTGCAATGTCCAAGATCTCTGCTTGCAGTCAGGGAATTTAACTTTTTCTCTGTTTACACCCACAGACTGAAATCTTAATCTGATGTATGAGGGTTTGTAACAACTGTATCTATCTGTGGATACACGCTGCTATCACTGATACATTGTAACAAACCACAGGCACTGGGGGGACATTTGTGCCGCTGATGTGTTTACCGCACAGAAGGCTGTCCAGACTGGAAAAAAATGTAGCAAACCCTCAGCTGTCAGAAGTATTAGGCAGGTTTTAAGCCCCTGATTGTAGACAAGGATAATTCTATTCACTGACAGCAAGAAGAGATATAGTGAGAATTGATTTAAAATCTGCAGAACTTTACTTCCCACAGTGATCGAAATGTGATGAGAGAGGATCGGACGGGTCATCGTCTGGACCAGCATCTTCTATGGGACATCTATGGGGAGCGGAGAGCCCTGCGTGTTCTGTGTTAGGGGCAATAATACTGTATATCACGCTTTATATTATATATTACACACCATATTCTGCAGCATATCACACACACGTCACACACCATATTCTGCAGCATATCACACACATGTCACACACATATCACACACACGTCACACACCATATTCTGCAGCATATCACACACACGTCACACACCATATTCTGCAGCATATCACACACACGTCACACACCATATTCTGCTGCATATCACACACACGTCACACACCATATTCTGCAGCATATCACACACACGTCACACACCATATTCTGCAGCATATCACACACATGTCACACACATATCACACACACGTCACACACCATATTCTGCAGCATATCACACACACGTCACACACCATATTCTGCAGCATATCACACACACGTCACACACCATATTCTGCAGCATATCACACACACGTCACACACCATATTCTGCAGCATATCACACACGTCACACACCATATTCTGCAGCATAGCACACACACGTCACACACCATATTCTGCAGCATATCACACACACGTCACACACCATATTCTGCTGCATATCACACACACGTCACACACCATATTCTGCAGCATATCACACACACGTCACACACCATATTCTGCAGCATATCACACACATGTCACACACATATCACACACACGTCACACACCATATTCTGCAGCATATCACACACATGTCACACACATATCACACACACGTCACACACCATATTCTGCAGCATATCACACACACGTCACACACCATATTCTGCAGCATATCACACACATGTCACACACATATCACACACACGTCACACACCATATTCTGCAGCATATCACACACACGTCACACACCATATTCTGCAGCATATCACACACATGTCACACACATATCACACACACGTCAACACCATATTCTGCAGCATATCACACACACGTCACACACCATATTCTGCAGCATATCACACACGTCACACACCATATCTGCAGCATATCACACACACGTCACCACCATATTCTGCTGCATATCACACACACGTCACACACCATATTCTGCAGCATATCACACACACGTCACACCATATTCTGCAGCATATCACACACATGTCACACACATATCACACACACGTCACACACCATATTCTGCAGCATATCACACACACGTCACACACCATTTCTGCAGCATATCACACACACGTCACACACATATTCTGCAGCATATCACACACACGTCACACACCATATCTGCAGCATATCACACACACGCCACACACCATATTCTGCTGCATATCACACACACGTCACACACCATATTCTGCAGCATATCACACACACGTCACACACCATATTCTGCAGCATATCACACACACGTCACACACCATATTCTGCAGCATA